>NC_084955.1:15564542-15864542 GCF_949316205.1 Platichthys flesus
AAACTCGTAATGAAAAACATTCAGGATAGGTTTTATAGGAGGACTCACAAATACTCCGCGTTAGATTAACAAGATGTTAGACACTGAAAAATATTCATTTAGAAGCGCACTATAACTTCATCTTGATGGGATGTGTTTCAGAGAATATTTTAATTATTATTGTGTGTTGGATATGTGCACATACATGCTTTCTAACATCATCTGATAAGGCAAAAAGATGATACCTGACATTTAAACTTGTCACGCAATCAGACACTAGCATGTTTCTGACGACCAGAAGACATACGGAATGTATGTCTTCTGGTCGTCCTCAGGCATTATGGAGACTTAAGTTACTACTTTTCAAAGACTAATTTAACTCGTCCTTGATTGTCGTACTCCGGAGCGTACAGCACTGGAGACCATTGTCTTTGAACCTCCATTGAAGCAGGTTTACTGGGAGGTTAAAACTCTCATCCAGTCATTCTTCACTTTGAAAGCAGCAGGTACAGAGACAAGTCTGGGCTTTCCTGCCTGTACAGTGTGTGAGATGTGTAAAGGCAGACAGGCAGACAGGCAGAGCAGTAGGCTGACATGTTTAGTATGACAATTAAGGTAGATTACACGAGGTATACAAGTCGGTGCCAGTTTAGGTTGAACAGAAGAAAAAGATTGATGGGATAAATAAGTGAGGCGCTGCCAAGATCTTCAGTCAGATGACTTGCAAGTCGTTGGTTTAAAGCAACTGTCTGAGCTTTCGATGATTCTGAAAATTCATCTCTCTAAAATCCCTGTAGCGTCTTGAAGCAGTGACATGTTCAATGCAAATGTTGTTTAAACAAAAGGTTGTAAATGGACTGTTTTCATACAGCGCTTCTCATTACCGACCTAACGTTTTTAGTACGATTCGAATTTACCCATTCAGAGCTTCACTATCCTGTACTTTTTCTATCACAAACATTTATACAATGTCAGCAGGGGCATCAGGGGCAATTTAGGGTTCATCCTAAGTGGAAGTGCCCTTTGGAAATAGCACAATAGTTCACCGAAAGTTTGAAGCTTGATCACTGCCTCACGTGCAACGGAAAAACTTGTCGAGAAAATGTTTTTCTCTAAAGACAAGATTCGTCCTAATGTTAAAACAAGGTTCTCAGAAAAGTCAAATTTAGACACAGACACGCTGATTTTTTTTTTCCTTTTTTTATTGTACAAATGCAGGTTAACAAAAATGCAAGTCAGGCTACAAAGAGAAATGTTTGCTGTTGGCCTGAAAGAGTAGTGTCTTTGAGCACGGCCATGAACCTTCATGCAGCAGATCTGCTGCTGCTTCGACAGAAAGCCACAGACACACAGACATCAGAAATGTTTACTCCCGGTTATGTGATCAGATGTTCAAAACACAGGTGGACAAAAAAACAAACAAAGGTTGTTACCAACATCAGATGAAGATGAAGATTGTGTAGTAAAACAGTTGCATATCAATCCATTTTATGTGTCTGTGTGTTGCAAAGATGATGAAGAGGGGAACTATGAGCGTAAAGTTTTTGTTCATTTCTTGTTTGGTCCAGTTCCAATGTGTTAAGAAGCCGAGTCGCAGGGTCAGAGGTCATCAGGTGGAGTTTAAGAGCGGGTGTACTTCCCCCAGATGTGCAGCATGAAGACTGAAGCAATGAAGAGTAGACTCATCACCAGCACTGGCACCGGGCCACTGTCACAACAAAGAGACACTGATTAACACCCAGATTGACAAACACACACGCACATTTGTATTCTCCCATGGGGAAAGCGCGACTGTGGGAAGTGGGGACAACAATAACTACACAGCCTTTTAAGAACAACAACCAGAATCATTATATATATATACACACACACTCGGATCACGAAACAAGCCTCAAACCTACGCTTTCCCTCACTACTTATACAAATATGAGACTCTGTGAGCTTGACCCTCAATATTCTTCTGTTTCACAGCAAACACAAGACACCGAAAATCCCATAATTTGCGGTGACCCCGACCCGAGGGAGAGTCTCGGTGGAGTGGCCGATTTTATTGATGAGCTTCGGAAACATGGAGGGACTCTCATCTCTCAAGGAGGGTGGGAGTGAGCTGGGGGGAGGGTGGTAGTAGAGGGGGCACATCGCTAAGTAGCAGCATTTCCATGCCAACCATTTCCTCCGTCCCCCCCCCCCCACCCAATCCTGTCCCCTGTCAGAAGGCTGTAATTGAGTTGACCTTTCAGAGTGGATCCTTTAATGAAGCTTTGAGGCTGGCGTCTAACGCAGAAACAAACATGCACTCGATATACAGCACTGTATGGCCAGTCTGCCCTCCTTCGACTGCTGGAGAGACGCACTCGATAACCACCACGGCACCATCGATCATCCCGGCCACGAGACAGGATGCCTTCTCTAATATTCGGGACGAGGATGCAGCGGAATATAAGTTTACGAGGGGGAGAGGAATATGTGCTCTTCCTACACAAACGTAATTGTGTGTATGTGGATTGCACACTTAAATGAAGCGGATCCAAAGCGCGGAAATTATTTGTTTTGCAACGGCAGCACGTCTTACCAATTACCTGCCATTACACCGGATGAACATAAACAACATTAATGATGGCGCATGTATCGTCTCAGACATCCTGAGAATTAGAGAGGATCTCGGTGGGAAACGTGGTGAAATATCAAAGGCTACATTTTTGCATGTGAAAGTTGTGAATTGTGTGTGTGTACCAGCAGCCGATTTTATTAACTGCACTTACACTTTGAGGCCTGGTGAGTCTTCTGTGTAGAAGCGCCACATGCCACCAGTGCCCGCCGATCCCGTGGTCCTGGCGCCGCTGCGTGCACTACTGCTGGTAGCTTTCCTATGGAACACAGACAGATATAACACAACACGTCAACAATATGTTGATGCAGTGAAGTAACCATAGTAGCACACACACAGATTGTATAAATATTAAGGGCTTCAAAAGACAATTCATTTTATATAATCATTATGAAGAAATAACAAGACTTCTTTTTTTTATTCCCCCCCCTTTTTTTAAACTGTTTTAAAATCAGGCCTCTAGAGAAACTAATAGGAATCACGAGAAGATTCATTCTGAGAGAGTCATTTAGAAAAAAGAGCCTGTTTGCCATTTGAACTGTATTCAGAGACTCGCTCCAACTACAGTAGTTAGTGATGAAATATTGGGGTGATTCATGGCTACTTCATTCTGTGATTAGATTAAACTGAGGTTAATGAGGTAATGAAGATGGTGATTGTAGCGGGACATAATGAGGGAGGTTAACATTGAGCCCCTGATTACACACTGATTAAGTCCCGCAGCACAACATCTATCTGCTGCTCCAATCTACAGAGGGCACCCATACTATCTGAAATGTATCAATCAGTCTCTACAGTACGATGACATCAGCAGGGTGTTTGGAAAATAATTATGGAGAGTGTGTCCAGGCCGAGACACAACACATGATGCATCAACGTTTGACGTGAAGTGGCCATTAATAGTGTTAACTGTACAGTGATGGTCAGTAAGGTGTAATACACAGTTCTATGAGGGTTACAAAAGAAGAAAGTATAAGTTTAAGTGCAAAGCAGCTATAGGTGTCTCTAAGAACTCTACCGAAGTGATGAGCGCCCTCCTTTCAAACAGATTCTCTAGGTGAGTGTGATGGTTGAAGAACAGTGGTGGCTGATATGTCCAAAACCTTCCAGCGGTGCAGAAATGGATCATAGGAAATAGTCACAGTGAGACACTACAGATTTCTCTGACTATCGTGACACCTCTCATTGACTGTGAGGGACTATTCTTTATGCGTTTTCCTTCATTTGTGTGGTGGAAAGTTTACCAAGTGCATATCTGTGTATGTATGTGTGTGAGGATGACTGCAGCTTGAACAGGCATAACTGTGGAGGTCAGATAATAAGCATACGTGTGTTTATACCTTTGTCGGACAGTGGAGCCTGCGGCGCGGGGGGCCACCGTCTTGCTCGGGGAACGGCCAGAGGCCCCGACATTGGTTGCACTTACTGCTGGTCCAGGCTGCAGGAGAGAGAAACACCAGATTTAAAAATCACATGAATGAGACACAGCTCAGTCACACCAGATATCTGTCGCTCACACACACACATGTAAACACAGAATGTTAAATCTAACCTGTAGCATAAAGACACTTAATGACTCATGGATATCTAATGTACATTTGAGTGACAACTGTACAATATGTCTGATAGCAAAGGGCCCTGACTGAGAGTCCACACTATTCCTTGTTTAATTCACACAGTCTCCACTATACGTGATCACAAACATGTTGCGGCGGTTAACTGAGAGCTGCACTAGATGAACATGTGTGTGTTGTGACTGTTTAAGTTGTGGGGAATTAGCCACGTCTACAATTGTTGCGCTAATGTTAGCTAGCAAGCTAACGGATAGCAAAACGCTGTTTCGGGTCCGAATGACTGCGTTGAACCAGCTTAGCTGTGGCGGCGGTGATAGTTTGATGCGAGGCGAGAGTCATACCATTTTGTTTTAGTGATGAGGATGAGTTCCGAGTCCTTCTTCCAGCCGATGTTCAGGTCAGATGAGCCGCAGTCTGTGAGTTGACGGGTGAAAACTTAAGAAGAGAGTCCAAAGGGATGACGATCGTCAGAAAAGGACACGACTGCGAAACACGGGACCAGCGGGGGCGACCGAACAGACGCCTGAGCGGGCTGACGGCTTCCAACACAAAACATAAAGATACAGACAATAACTTATGAGCGTTTCTTCTTGAGGCATCCATTAAATTTATTTTAAAAAATACATTTATCATTGTGTAATAAATATAGACATTTACTTTGACTTTAATTCAACGGCAAACGAGTGACCGGCTCTGACTTTAAAGGAGACGTGTCTCCGTCGAGGAAAAGGACGCCATTGTGGCTCTAACGGGAAGCGCAGGTAGCCTTATCTCAAGGGCTGATTTGATCCAACATGGCGCCCAACTGACACAGTTTCAAGGCGGTAGTAGTGGCTGCTGCGAGCAGTAGATAAGCGTCATCACAGGTTTCCAAGCTTGGACAAGGTAGAAGCGAAGGTAAACGTGTGTTTATATTGTAATGTGGTGGTGGTCGTTTATAGTTAGTCAAGTCAACTGTCCAACAAGTCGTTCATCTGAAAGCTGTTAATACTTCCATTAGCTAAAGGCTAGTTGTTATCCACGATCTTATCTATACGTCTGTTACATATTATCAAACCGAATCTAACGTCTCATGTGTGTATTGACCTATAGTTCAGTGCCAGAGCTTCTCCTCTGGTTGGCACGTGACACAGTTATATGGGAGATGATGGTCACGGTGGTTAGCAGACAGTAGATGGATGTATACTATCTCATTAACAGCCTTGACGCGAAGTGTTGTGAAATGTAAAAGTTACGGAAAATACGCAAATTTTTTTCCGATTTAAAGTTGTTTGAAAGCCATTGGATATGAAATGTCTCTTCGGTGCATCAATGTGTAGAAGTTAGTGGTGAAGTGTCACGTGTCAGCTGGAGACCCCCTCACCTCACCCTCCCCTTCCAAACATGAGAGCGAACCTGTGGTAGCCTTCAGTTGTCATAAAACACCAAGGGTGTTAAGTTTGTCCAGTCTGGGCTACCGTAAAAAAAACATGACCCACTCCTGATGTAAATATAAAGATTAAAATGTAAATGGCTCATCTAGAGTAAAGAAAACAACAATTCAAACAATTCATAAAATTTGAAATTAAACACACTAGTGAAAACATCACTGGGAATATTTTATATTCCGTTTGGCACCTAAATATCACACTGTGAACCTTTAGGTACCAACAGTGCTATAAGTTTTTTTATTTAATTAATCGCACTGTACTTTATGCTGATTCTCATAGTCATATGCTTATCTGTCATTGTATTTAATTGATAATATATTGATTGGATCCGATCTTGTGTGCAGGATGGTGCGGGTTGTGTTCCTCCATCCAGACCTGGGTATCGGTGGAGCAGAGCGGCTGGTGGTGGATGCCGCTGTCGCCCTGAAGTCTCGGGGATGTAGCGTTCAGATCTGGACGGCCCATTATGATCCAACACACTGCTTCTCTGAAACCCTGGACCCAGACCTGCCTGTGGTGCGTAAACACACCTACTGCGTAATCGTCTCCCTAAAAGATTCACAACAATGGCAAATATAAAACACACTATCTGTTACCTATGATTTTATTGTTTCTGCTACTCCTCTAAGGTGTGTGTGGGTGACTGGCTTCCCACCAGTGTGTTTGGTTACCTACATGCCCTATGTGCCTACCTGAGGATGATCTATGTAGCCCTCTACCTGGTCTTCCTCAGTGGGGTGGAGTATGATGTCATCTTCTGTGATCAGGTGAGTTTAGTCAAACAGCAACTATCTAAGTCCTAACTGACTCTGCTGCTCAGACAGGAGCTTCCTTTGTGTTGCACAGGTGTCTGTCTCTTGGTGTCTCGCCTTCTTACTACACCGTGTCCTGAAGTGGACACTCCCTTGCTTGTGTTTTTTACTGTTTTGGATTTTACATAGTATACATAAAAGCACCACCCTCTTACACATACAGTAAATACAAAGACAACCTATTATATAATGTTTGGCTAGATAGCCAAACAGTTCGCGTAACATGTAACATGTCACGCGAAGAGTGATTTTAAGTGTTTTGTGTTTATTCATTTTGTCTGTTCTTGTCTGTTGTTTGGTGAGTCAGTTAAGTCTGTTTTGTTTAGCGTTTACATTTTGTATTTTGTTATTGACAATATACTGGATATATAAATGTTAAGCAATCATTTGCATTTTTATTACTTGGTTTTGTTCTAAGGAATACAACATAATATTATTTTCTAAACATGGAGACAAACAAATAAATGAAAATGATTATTTCTGGGAAAACACTATTTCTGATATTATCAACTTTCATTCCACCTCAGGTGTCGGTGTGCATCCCGATGTTGAGACTTTCCCGTCAAAGGAAGAAAGTTTTGTTTTACTGTCACTTCCCCGACCAGCTGCTGACCCAGAGGAGGTCAACTCTGAAGAAGCTTTACCGGGCTCCCATTGACTGGCTGGAGGAACGCACCACAGGAATGGCTGACATGGTACGCAATGGCTGAGGTTGGGAGGCAGGCTCATACAAGACAATGTGATGGTGCGGTTACAGGACAAGACTGTTTAAAATATCATTCAGATGCATGTAAATCATCTTTTGAAAAGGTGATAAGGAATGTTAAACAGGCAGTAAAGCAAAAGCAAATATTTACAATGTATCAAAGCGTTAGAACAGGTTAAAAATATTGGAATAAAACTGTAATTTTGAATTTGCTTGAGATTTGATCTCTGATTTTTGACCGTAGCGTTTTTATATATTTGCTGGACATGGCATGGATCAGGTAATACAATGAAGAGACCAATCAATATACAATCAATATACTAAATATTACAAAAGCAATTGCAGTATAGAAAGATTTGACAGTTTCCAAGTTATGTTTTAGATTTTTTTCTATCTCTATTACAATACTTGGTTGCTGCAGTTTATACAAACTTTTGATTAAGCAGCCAGAAATACACCCTAATAATTAAAAAAAGACAACAGTTGAATTACTTCCCGGACTTCCCTACACTCAAAAATACAAGGTGTTATATTGAACACACCAAGGTGATTTTTTTAAAGTGTGATACAGCTTGCTCTCCACAGGCAGGCTGTTGTAAAAAATCACGGCCCTGATAGAAATGAAATGACATTTCAATTTGAGTCTAGACTTACGGCTAATCACAGACCTCAGGCTGCTATCCAACTTATAGAGTTGTGATATATGTGCAATCCTTATGAACTAATCTCTCTGTATTTTTTCTTAGATTCTGGTAAACAGCAAGTTCACTGCAGGCATCTTCAGAGAGACCTTTCATAGTCTGAGCAGAGTCCAGACAGACGTCCTCTATCCTTCTCTCAACACACGTACCTTTGACCAGCCCTCCTCTGAAGCACAGGGCCTGGGGGGGCTGTTCCCTGAGGCCACCTCCTGCCTGTTCCTCTCTCTGAACAGATATGAGAGAAAGAAGAATCTGGGCCTGGCTCTGGAGGCTCTGGCCTTCCTGATGAGCAGCCTCGCTCCATGCCAGAGAGCAGAGATTCACCTGGTGGTGGCAGGGGGCTATGATGACCGAGTTACTGAGAATGTTCAACATCACAATGAACTGAAAGAACTGGCAGAGCAGCTCCACTTAAAGGACTGTGTCACTTTCCTGCGTTCCCCCTCTGATTCACTGAAGGTGGCACTGCTCCAGGGCAGCGCCGCCGTGCTCTACACCCCGAGCAGAGAGCATTTTGGGATCGTTCCCGTTGAGGCCATGTACTGCTGCTGCCCTGTTATCGCCGTGAACTCTGGGGGTCCCCTGGAGAGTGTGGCAGACGGGGAGACGGGCTTCTTGTGCGAGCCCACGGCCAAAGCCTTCTCTGTGGCCATGGAGAGGCTCGTCAGGGAGCCGCAGCTCCGCAGGGACATGGGACAAGCTGGGAGGAGGAGGGTGCAAGATAAGTTCTCTCTTCAGGCCTTCTCTGACCAGCTGCATGGGTACATTGTCAGTCTGAGCCAGTGATATGAAGGTCGGAGGAGACGCAGGAGAGAACCAGCGCAATAGTGCACCTTGGACCACTGGAGTCGTCTGAGTTGAAACGGATGTTTTCTAACAGAGAATGTATGTGTATATGTGCAGGGAGGTGAGGGGGTATTAGAGGACAATTAATCAGCATTCCCTTGGAGGGGTTGCTGCGAGGGAAAGAAGGATGGAATCTCTATACTAATTAAGAAAAGAGTAACGAGTTTACCAACCGTATCTCTCGAAAAATACCACCCCTGAAAGTGTGTTTACGTGTGTGTGTGTGTGTGTGTGTGTGAGCATAACCGTGTATGTGTAGCAGCGTGGCAACCAAGAGCCTAGCAAATGAGTGTACCAAAAGGATTGATTGTTAGACTGAAATGTTTTTGCACTGTGTATGTTTTTTCTTGCTTTTCTACAGTAGCCTTTGTCTTTGTGGGTTTGGGGGACGATGATGAAGAAGAGGAATGCAGTTACAGCTATGTGCCATCAGCCAGCACACACACGCCCAGATCGATAAACAGGATGCTTTCCGCTACTTCCTGTACACCCAGAGCTCAGTTCCCCTCTTGTATTCACGAGATGCTGGCCTGTCCATGACTCCTGCTGCAGTGTGGATGTTATTAGAAAATGACAGAGTGTGTCTGGCTTTATTAGAGGTCTGGCTGATGGGCGGTGTGCCTGTGTCTGGGTCATTATCAACAAGGAGAATAGCAGAAGGTCATTGTGTCTGCGCGCTGGCCTCCTCAGCCCTCCTACTGTATAGAAATGCTCTTATTGACATTCCTGAAGTCTTAATAAACAAGAGGACAAATAGTTTTGTGACTTTTATGGGCTTTGCTTTGTTGGTAAGTTTTTTTGGCCTTTAATAGAGTTTGCTAAGGATTTCGTGGTCGAGCATAAAGACAGAAACATTGTTAATGCAGCGCACAGATTCATTAGTTTCTCGAGCTGTTCAATGAAACATTCTCAAAGTAGCAGTGAAGGATTTTTTTTTATTTTATTTTGCCTCATGAACAAAGTTTGTGCGGCAGACACACATATCTCAAGTTTCTGTCTCCATCCGTTGCTGCATTATCATTTGCAGAGTCTGAGTTGTGTCCACATGCGCCTCATTCTTGGTCTTTAAGGGAATCTAAAACAGTTAAAATAATTAAATTAGGATTTAACCAGTGATTATTTTCATAATTGGCTGAAATAAAGAAAATTATCGTATTTGGAAAAAATTGAAGTGGTCAAATAGATTTTTTTTTTAACTGAAAAAATATAGTGACTTATCAGTTAACCAAAGAGTAACTTCGTTATAACACTTGATTTAGTTTTCATTCATTCTTTTAATCATTTCAGCTCTTCAAAGAATTCCAGTTTGTCTGGTTGTAGATGTAATATTTCCACGTCACTGAACTCACCTGGTTGCACACAGCGTGGCCGTACCGGACGAATGTGGCGAAATGCTCACTGTTGAAGTTCATCAGGTCGTATTTGAACTCCTGCAGCAGAAAAGTGTCCGAGCGATGCCTCATCATCTCCTGTGTTGACGGAACCAGGTTGTGTTTGTTGTTGTTGACCCTGATTCGAGTTCCTGGAGGCAGTTCGATATCTGCAACGCGCTGTGTGCAGACTCTGGTCTTCTTCAGAACACGGTCAGTGCTCGACTTTGGAACCATCTGCTGAAGGAAGCTGCGGCAGGCCTTTTGTGTCATGTTCTCGTCTACAAGGGAAACATTTGAAAAATTAACTGTCGGTTAATAAACCTGGTGTATTTAAATTGGCAGAATACCATTTGAAAAAGAAAAGTAAATTCAATTGGAGTGAATAGCAGAGAAATTATCTACTAAAGAAATAACAGGTTAAAAACAACGTCACATTTGAGTTTCTTACCTCCCACCCCAAAATGGATAACCCAGCCTTCACCAACATAAATCCCCCAAAGAGACAATCCCAGCAGCGGGTTCACAAACTCAATCAAGTCCCCGAAATCTGCCGTGGACACACTCTGATCAATCTGAAGAGAAACAGGTTGACGTCAGAGCAGTTTACTGTTTTACAGGCACTTTTTATTTATTTTTTTACTCATTGGATTAAAATGGGAATAAAATGCTACTAATGATGACAATCAGCAAAATAAAATAAATTCTCTTTATTTGAGTGACCTTTGAAGAACTCCCTGTTGGGGACAATATTCAGCAAACAATGCAAAGCTGCAGAGTTAATATAGGTCTTAAAATAGATAGACTCAGTATGTAATAAAGGTATATTCTTGCATATATAGTAACATGTTTGTAACAACATTACACAAATGGAATTTTTTAGGCAAACACACCTTTTGAGGAATGTAGGGAGGTACCACTGGACTAATAATATAAATTAGACTGGATGTATAAATTAACACTCACCTGTCGCCATGTCTTTTTGGAAAACATGTTGTTGAAGTTTCCCAACGCATCTGTTGTTGCTGTCGGCCGAAGTCAAAAGACCAAACGGACTCAAGTGCGTTTTCAGATTGTGAGGACGCTGTGAGCAGGTTGTGTAATAATTAAATTGCCTTTATTAGTCACTGATGGCCTTGAGTGTGGATGTTTCTGATTAATACTTTACCTATTAATCTCAAACTGCCGCTCAGCCAAATCAAATTTTCTGAAATATGTTTTTATCTGCCATTTGTCTAAGTTTGTTAAAAACTGTAGCTCACCTGCTCAGACTTTTCAATTCCCACATCTCATATTGATTCAGACATTCAGTCAATTTCAAAAGCTGAAATGCAAAGAAACCGACAGTAACGCCACTTGTTTTTCAGAGCTGCAAATGATTTGTCCCAATAGGTCCAATTAGAGGAGATGGCCTGTTTGATTTGAAATAGATAGTCGGGTCTAGTGTTTGGAACATCACAGAGATTTGTCAATTTATATACCTATGTGATATGGATATTTTTTTCAATTTATAATATTCAGTATCTGTTCAGGCCGGAAAATCCCAGTTGTGTATATTTACACCTGTGACATTTACTCTGTTGTTGCTTGTTGATCTGTTACCGATCGGCAAACTCAATAATGGACATTGATTAATAACTGATCTATTCATACCGACACAAGATTGAGAGTAAGATACCTTACAGCAAACAACAAAACTTAAGACATAGAATAAAACATGTTTGAAAACAACATGTAAGTGAGTCATTACAGTTCATAAAGAAGCACTGAGCCAAATTAATTGTTTCCTTCCCAGGAAAATCCAATTATTTTAGAATTAAGAACACAGTTAGTTTAATTTTTTATATTATGAATTACATGGTTATTTGTGGATGGCAGTTTTAACTGAGCTTTTATTTGAAACCCTTTGTGAAACACTGTCGGATAAATAAAAAAAATATGACACCGAATGCAAATTAGACAAGAAAATAAAAGTCGTATCCATGGTACGGTGTATAGTAAGATTAAAGAATGGAAACTCAGATATTAACCACTCTACCTATTTACAGAGAGTTTTCAGAATATAAAATGCTAACAGAGCAAGAAATAAAGCAGATCTGTGTGGGTGTGTGTGTTTGTGTGTGTGTTCCACATGCAGACACATTAAGAGTCGATGATGAGGGGGGCTTTCCTGCAGTGATTTAGGGTCCCTGCTCAGCCAAATGATAAAAAGGGCCCGAGGGGGGGGGGGGCAGAGACGCACAAACACAAACACACAGCAGTAAACACTCACCAGTATTAGTTCCGTGTGAATGTGTCCCACTTTACTAACTGCATGGACGGATGATGTGTGAAGTCTCTTCTCTCTTTACCTCAAAGTTGTGTCCCCTTCCAGCCCCTCCACCCTCGCCATCCCCTCTCCAACCCCCCCTTCCCTCTCTCTCCCTCCTCGTGCCCTGTGGTGTGGTGGTTATTGAGATCACGGTGTGTCTGAGTGGCAGTGATAACCGGTACCCAGGTGCCACTGGCACATGGCGTTTAATTAATTAATGAGACCGCAGGGTTGGTTTTCTAATTCCACGTAGCCAGCACAGGGGTGTGGGGGGAGATAGCCTTGGAATGTTTAGGTGTGTGTTCTCAGGCGAGGACAGCAGAGATGTATGTGGGAGTGTGTGTGTGTGTGTGTGTTATGGGTGTATATCTATTTTGTTGGCAGTTTGGGAGCTGGTTCCCTTGTTAGTGGAATATTAAATATATGTATGGATTATTTTTACTCGCACTTTTAATCACGCCTTGAGATTGGGAGTTAATCATGGGCTAAATGGAGCTGATGATGAGAGGAACCCAGTGTTAATACATCAATCTGAACTCTGCTCTAACGGTAACCAGGTCATGGACTCATTGCCCTGAAAGCTGAAATGTACATGAAATGTAAACACAAGAGGTGGGTGGTGTTATGTTTTTGTTATACTGGTTTAAATGTAATGAACAGGTGATGAAGACGCAAGACTGTTTACATAGAATATAAATACTTATATACATATTGGCATTTATTTCTCTATTGTTTGTGAGATTATTCTTCCAAACAGGAGCAAAACCATTCCTCTCAAAAAAAAATTCAATTACATTTACCAGCAGAAGCTGGAGGGCAAGAAAACACAAACATTGAAATAAATAAATATAATAAAACATTTAAATTACTCTAATATACTAAGAGGTTACTGATAATTTGTCCCCAAAGATTAATTACATTTATCAGCTTGTTTGCCTTAAACTCTCCAAGAAGGAAAAATAGGAGAACAGAATACAAATGATGGTGTAAGTCCAGAGCTTAAATGTATTAGAAACATTACAACCAGATTTTATTTTGTATTTTTACACAGTATAATATTTCATTTGAGATTCAAGATTCAAACCTTTATTGTCTCTGTTCGATAACATTCTTGTTGCCCTCTGATTTACATCAGTAATACTTGATTGGTTAAAATAAAAATAAGAAGAATGTTATTTATAGAGAACACACTCAATAAATAAATAAATATAAAGTATATATATATAAACAAAATAAATGAAATAGGTATGAATATTGCAAAGACAGATTTAGAAGAGTCTGTTGGTAGCAATAGTACACAAATAATCAAATGAGCAACAATATATGCAGTTGTATGATAAAGACGGTATATATTCTGTTCTCGGATGGAGAGTACGTCGAGCTTTCCTGCTCATGAACGGTAGAATATGCTCAAACAATACAAAATCTGCATTTGTATTCACAGCTCATCTTTAAGAGCAGTTTTACATGGTACATGTTAGCAAATTATGTATTTCTCACTTTACTGCTTCCATAAACTATTCAAATATATGAGCTTACACCTCATAAATGTTAACACTGCACAACTCTCACCCTCACACAGGCAAAACAGTCGCTGGAGCTGGTTTCACGGAGAGAAGGAATGATTTACTAAAGCTGCATAAAACTCATCTCTTGTGGGAGATCACAATAAAACTTGTATAATCTCTGATAGTGGAATATTATAGATAGCCTCTATAAAAATAGCTTTATGGTGCAGGAAAGAGAAGTATTACGACTCTTCCTACTCTACGTGTTTTCTGGTTCAAACCATCTTATAGCTTAAAGATAAACGAGACCATAGATTTCACTGAGCAGACGTCATTTAAATCACACTGGGTTTATCAATAAAAAGTCTTGTTAAGTTATGAGAAAATGTTCACCAGCGTTGATAGGGTGCAATCAGATAAGAAACAACACATGATGACAGTAAATAAAATAGAAAGTAGGAGGTTGCACTGCTCCGATAAGAGAATACGTAACTTATAGATGAGATTAAATAATCACCCACGTTTCCATTGATCAATTTGCCTCCGATGTTTAATGTTCAGACTGAGACGACACACATTATTTGATTCTGTCAAAGTTACCTGGTCAAGATGATTTACTGTTGCTCTCATTTGCAGCAAAAACATCTGGTTGCATTAGCATTAACAGGAGAAAGCACACATCTGGGTGGTTTGTGTAGGATTGAAAATCCACTTCACAGCGTACCCCCCAAACCCGCCTTAATAATGAACAGGATGTCTTGGACGATGTTTAAAACCACATCAGACTAGTTACAAATCTATTTCTATGTAGCGCAGCCTTTTGAATGGACGCTAGATGGGAAAAAATACGATCTGGCAAAAAACTGCTGGTACAAATAAAGCGCGGACAACAGCAGGGACGTGTGGAGCCTCCGATCTCAACCCTCCAACTCCAACCTCCACAGGGATGACCACGCTCTCCTGAATGACTAAAACGACCTGTCAGGTTAGTGTAACAAGGCCAAATAAACAGCAGCAATATGTGTAACAGAGTCCAATATCCAATTGTATTATCAAATGATAGATAGATAGATGGGTACTTTATTAATCCCGTGGGAAATTTAGATCATCCTGTAAATGTTATAATTACACAAAATTAGTTATGACTTGACACACTTAGGCCTCCATAGACAATGTGTGGAATGTCTGAGAAGGTTTCTGTACTCCTATGTCCACTTTTTGGGCGACCTCCTGATAAAGGTGTGTATCCCGCTTCATCTCTTCCCTCTCTGTTGTTGTGCTCCATGGGAGAGGTAAGTGACATTTGGGTCGTTCAAATTTCTGTTTTTTAACCTCACAGTCATTTTTTTTGTTAGTTTATATGCAAGCTTTAGGTTATTGGGTAATAATCCATCCCAAACTAAATCTAAAAATGTCAGTTTACGATTTATGATTGTGTGCAGACTAAACAAATGTAATTTATGGGCTTTATAAATGTAACAACTGTTTTTTCTTTACTTAGACAGGTACAAACTGTGTCTCCTACTTTCGAAACCCGGTTTGGATGACACAACACTCCTCTCTGTGTGACAAGCGTTACTTTGAACACACAAACACACACAGATATCCTGGCTCCCTGGTTGCTCTTCCTGGAGCAGCAGGGTGTTGCAGGAGGAGGAGGAGGAGGGAGGAGAGGGGAGCAGGAGGAAGAGGCAACAGGAGAACAGACCTCCCATTGAACTTGGCCAGCTTCCAGCACTCATTCATCAAGTAATCAGCTGTGAGTCACTCACACAGGCTTTAAACAAACACATTAACATTTGTACGAACATTACAGGAGTGCTCACTTGTCTATGCAAAAATACATGTTGTCATCACGTCCTAATAGATACACACACACCTTCTGCAGTACTTTTACCTGCTGCATTTAAAATTTGTATTGCTTTTGGGGGTGTTTAACGACGAGGGGGCTTGGGTCAAGATACGTAACGGTGCATTTTAGGGCTGTGCGTGTGTGTGTGTGTGTGTGTGTGTGTGTGTGTGAGTGTGTGCAGGCAGATGTACGGAGTGAGGCTGGTACACACTGATCCAGGGGCACCATCACCCACCTATGGCCCAGAGGGAGCTCACACTCGCCTGCGGGTGCGACACCGCAGCGCTGTGCAGAAGAAGCTGAGCAGACCCCTGCACAGCTGGGTGGGATAACCTCCGGTGATTACACTCACAGGGGTGATGTCAATCAAGCTGACTGCCTGAATATGTGTGCGTGTGTGTGTGTGTGTGTGTGTTTGTGTGTGTGTGTGTGTGTGCACATGTGGGACAATGCTGCTTGATTGTTGATGCGAGCATGCTTTATGTACAACTATGCATTCTTGTTTGTGTTTGTGTGTGTGTGTGTGTGTGTGTCTGTGCACCCAGTGCCCAGTGATGGCCTGTTAGATTGAGCTGTCAGTCGAGAGGCACCAGATGAAGATTAATGGAGCGAGCAAACAATACGAGGCTGGCAATGATCATAAATATGCTAATGGGCATTATCAATACACACTCACTGACATGCATGAGAGAGAGAAACAAAATGAGAGGGAGAAAAAGTGTGACGCCCGTGTCTCCCATCCGTCAGTCAGCGCCAAAACAACACACTGATGGTCTAAATATGTGTGTGTGTGTGTGTGTGTGTGTGTGTGTGTTTATGTGTGTACAGTATTTATGCAAAGATTTTGGATAGGAGGTGATTGAGATTACTGCGTTGAGATAATTCTCCCTCCCCTTGGGATACTTGCCAAGACACACACACACAAACACACACACACACATTTAGACCATCAGTGTGATGTTTTGGCGCTGACTGACGGAGACGGGCGTCCCATGTGTTGTGTTGGGGTTGTGGGCTACATGAGGGAGGGGAGGAGGACGGGGGCTCATTGAGTAGGTAACATGATTGGTGTCACATTAAAATGTGTTTATTTAGCGTGTGTGCACGCGTGTGTGGGTGGGTGAGAAGGGCAGTGGATAGCGATGATGACTGTGCCAAGCCTCTGATTAAGACTACAGGTTCAGCTAATGGCACAATGAGAGGCTGATTAAGAGAGGAGGAGACGGTGAAAAAAACAACTAGCGGAGGGAGATAAAAGGCATGGATAGACAGATCCATTCACTAAACTGATGATGGGGCTCTTTGTTGTCTCATCCCATTCTGTGGTTCTCTGGGGTCCATCCAGTGTCTGCAGCATGCACTCATTTTTTAAATGAAAAGCCTCTTTCTTCATCCCTCTCTGCCTCCCGCTCCTCCCCCCTCTCCCTCTCCGCCCATATGGGTCACACGGAACAAAAGAGCAGTGCAGGGGCCTGAAAACCTGGTCGACCACTCCATCAGCTGAAAACACAGCTCTTAACCTCCTTCTGCCGACTTTTCACCTCCAGTCGTCTCCTCTCCTGCCGCCTCCTGCACACTCCACTCTGCTCCACTAGGGTCTGCAAAGTCCACTGGGAAATGTCGGGGGGCTCACAGGGCTCCCAGGGCTCTCCGACCTTCCTTGTCCTTTAAACACACATGCACTCCTACGGTCACAGACACACGCTATCCATCCGACCCTGATGGAGGGTGTAATTTGTGTGTGGCAGGTTTGCGATGGATGGAGTGTGTAGAGTAGACATAGGGAAGTGGTTATGATTGGGGCTAATGAGCTCACAGGGGATGTTGGGTTAGAGAAGGCTGGCCAAGGTAGGCCTGGTTCAGATACACATCTCTGGAGGGTCCCTGCTGAGCGGAGGCCCCTTGTATCCCCCTCGGAATTTGTTTGTGTATGAGTGTGTGTGTCTGGATGGTTCCACTGGTCCCTGTGGTCATTATACACTCATTCTGCTGAGCTGGTTGTTATCGGGCTCCATGGACAGGAGTAGTTAAGCATTTAGATGTTGAACGAGAACGGTCATTAAGTCAAGGTCACTGCGACTCAGAGGGACTCGCTTGTTTTTGGAGTCGTATTGAGCATTATACTCTTGGAAGCAGAGCAGAAAAGTCAGTGATGACTGCTAACACTGCATCAGTGGGAAGTATGGGTATGTGCAAACAGGTGTGTGTGTGTGACAGTGAGTCATTCTGTGTGTCTCATTATTATGCATCGTGTGTCAGTGTTGTCCAGGAGGCTGAGCCTCCATGCCATGCTCCAGGGGAGAGTTATAGATTACTGGCTGGAGCAGGCTGGGGCCAGGGGAGCCGCTGGAGCCCAGACCCGAGAACTGTAGGCTGGGCACGGTTCTCAGCTCATCAGCCTGTCTCTTGAGGCTGCGGAGCTTAACCTGGAGCAAGGCTCTGATTAACCAGACTAATGACGGTGCAGCCCCTAGCTCCCACTGACCAACACCATAATCACTGCTTAAGGCCCTGACCAGTTGGGGTGTCTATATGGAGACAGAGAGAGAGAGCGGTGTCACAGCTTAATGGATAAGTCTACTGACAACAAGCATTATAAGTCGGCTGTCAATACGGGCTTTGAGAGTCATTCCCACGGCAGGGGACGGATGCACTGTGTGCAAAGCTGGAATGAGATCAAATACATTCCGAGCTTAAATACATATTTCTGTTTGTCAGCTGTACCTGTGCATGTAGCTGAGTGTGTGCATGTGAATGTGTGTCCCTGTGTTTGTGTGTGTGATCCCAGTTTGAGGTGTTTAATGAGTGCTGATCGATGTCTCATCTGTGCCTTCTTATCTCTATTGCAAACATGTCATCAGCACAATGGAAGCTCTCAGCCTTTGGTACACACAGAGACCCCAACAGACAAACTGCACAAACCAACCAGGTATGCAAATAGTAAAAAGACAGACATGCTTTTATGCATTTCCCACAGTCACAGAAAATTACCCAATAAGTGTAATAAGAGTGTGTGTCTTTTAAGTCTGTGAGTGGGAAGCAAGGGAGGGGAAGGGGTGGAGGTGCACTCGCTCTGCAGCCAGTTGAACATGCCAATAGTCCTTAGTTTCGTCTGTGAGTAAAGTGATTTCTGACATCTCCTAAATGAGGCCCTGGGGGTGGAGGGGCCTGCAGCGAGATCACAGACCTGCTTTATGACTGTTTGCGCGAGTGGGAGAGTTAGAAACAGATGTAATAGCTTGACGCTGTAAGTGGGGCTGAGTCGATAAGTGATCTAGCTATACTGTCCAGCAGAGAATGAGGTTCGAGGCGTCCAACGTAGAGTTTAGATGCCAGAATAAAAAAAATAAAAGCCACTGGGAGTTTACTGTTGCAGCTCTATGAAGGGAGCAAATGATACCTATGCTACAGATACACTGTAATACATGAGCCACTGAGTGGAGCAGGAGAGATAATGAGCTGGTAAATATGTATAAATGCTTTACAAATATATATAAAAGAGAAGGAAGATTTGGATTTAAATGATAGTAGCCAAGGAAGAACATTTTTGTTTTTGTCAACAATAAACAGTATCAACTAGATGGGCAATCAAAAAGGCTGATGGCCACTTGATCAGCACGTTGCATACGTATTGAGATCAGATCCATCCAGCTCATTATCCAGGTCTGAACCAGATTTCACCTGTTCATAGATATTAGCACTCACATGATCACTTTTGAAAAAAAGTGAAAAAATAACATTCCTTCACTCCAAACATTAATTCCTTTGCTCATTCTCCACATCACTACTGATTCCCAGCATCCTGCGCTTACCTTGTCTGTCCGGATGCACAATTGTGTATGGCTGGCTGTGTTGCCGGTATGCATTTTTCCTATTAGTGTTTGTGTGTGTTTTTTTTTTTTTGTTCCACCTTTGCAAGTGCTGGTTGATGGCTAAGCAGACGACAGATCCAGGCATGCACTCATAGCAGCTGTGTTACTGAATGGATTCAGCGGCCATTGTTCTCCTGTCACTAACTCGTCTCTCAGGCCCAGGAGACACACCACTGACATTTACCAGACTAGCCCCCCTCCCTCCCTCGAACCCCATACCCCCCACCCCAAGGCGAGCCTCACCCTCTCCTCACTGCTCCTCTCCCACCACCCCTTTCCTCTCTCCTGTCTCATTCTCGCTCTCCGTGTCCTCCTGTCTCTCTCTCTATGGCATGACACGCGTGGACGGATGTGTGCGGACGGTGTGAGTGTGCGAAACCGAGTGAGTGTTTGTGTTAGGCCCTTTAAGGCTATTAAGATAAGATTGGTACGCCCAGAGTCCCTCATTACCCAGCAAGCATTGCTCCCTACATGGAATGGTAATTGGGAAGGGGAGAGAGAGGGATCGAGAGGGTTGGAATGGAAGTGGAAATAATACGAGGATAAACGAGGGATAATTGGGCGGATTGAGAATAAGAGGAGCGATTGATCAGGTTGATTTGTGTCTGTAGAGAGAAGTGGTATGAATTGAGGGGGGGTTAAAGGTCACACACTCTCGTATGTGCAAACACGTATGTGCACAGACATGAAAAAAACACACACATTGTAAATGCATGAGGGGTTGTTCTTCAGATCTGCATGCTTTCCAGTGTGAGCTTATATTTCACATGTTAACACGCACACAGGCATGTTAAAGCATGCAGGACAACTCAGAAGAGGTTTATAATTATAATGGTGCCATTATTTTGTCCTTTCCAAATTATTTGAAGGTTATCATAAGATTTCGTGTTTTGTTTTTTAAAACTATTTACAAGCTTTATGTTTGAGTATGTCTGTTCATGTGAGATTATGTATTTTAGTTCATCTTTATTGTCACTTGATTTAAGTTTCCTTCAAATAGTGAAACACCAGCTTCACCTACAGGACACAGATGTCAACAGCAACGTTCCCTGCTTTAACCATCAACTCTTCAACCTCTGAACCTGCTAGAAATATGTAGCTGCACATAAAACTAAAAATATGAAAGTAACCAGTTATAGAGTTTTATCACTGAAGTTTTTATAAACTATGTTTTTTTTATATATATTTTAATTTTGAATTAACTTAACCAAAGTCTGCTTTTAATCTGCAGTTAAATTAAACTCATGAATAAATGTGTGCTTATACATTAAATATGTTCAAAACCTTATACAAAAACAATTCAGTATAATGTATTACATTCATCACTGCCATCATTATGAAATTTAAATTCCCTTGAAGTGTTCTGTTAAGACGGTTTTCTCTCTGGTGAGTCAACGGCTTTCATAAGTCTGTAAGGGGCAGTGTTATCCTTAATAAGACACTGAGGTGACTGAAATCCCCAAAAATATAAAGGTAGCTCTTGTGAAATTTTTGATGAAACAGTCGAATGACAGTTGATATTTGTGACAGTGACAGTTACTACACTTTGTCAAGAGTTTGGGTATTTCCTGGGATATAATAGATTAGTGAGACGCCTAGCTGGTCTGGGAAGAGACTTCCCAAGCAGATCTGGATATGAAGTTGAAACTGTGGATTTATATCACCATCCAGTGGTGGGACTGTGTACAGGCAGTTGCAGGATGTAAGCAGGGATGGTCAGATAATGATTAGGAGTGGAGTCCCCAGTTTTCATTTGAAACAATGCATTTGTATTCCTTTAAATAATGTACACAATTATATCTATACCTGCTTGGGGATTAAAAATTCACCAGTACTTCAGGTACACATGTGCTGCTGTGTTCTAAAAGCATCTGGGACACGACTTGTGGGGACATTGTGACACAAATTAAAGCAAAGCTGCACAGTATTAAATTAATAATGTGTTTAGGAAGTTCTTATAGGGCTGCACAAACCTTTATACATTTTTAAACAATATCTACACGTGGACCAGCACAAAAATACACATCTTATTAGTTGTGAAAAACATTTGCCAGATTTTGTACTACTTCAGAAACCAGGGACTCTGAGGTCATGTCTGTATTTATTTTGGGGAGTCCAACATATATAAAACATGGCTATTTCAGTTGTTGTTTTTTTTGTATTTTTTAGATCCCATTAATTTAAATGTATCAACTTTATCCACAAAGATAAATAAATGATGCTGCAGCAGAAATTCAAGCCTGACAGTGTGGGAAAGAAAAACACTTAAACCTAATATTATAAAATAACATTCACAGAAAATGTAGTTAATAAAACAAGACCTGAACATCCAATTGACTATCCATAATTATAGGGTTTTTTCAATTTGAATTCTTAGTGTTAAAGGGACTTAAATCCTGAATGTGGCCCTGGCAATAATTTTTATTTTCAACTAAAAATAAATATATGAATTGGTTTTGAGTCTACCTTGGTCATCTCAGGTTATCTCATCCAGTTATCATCACACCCAAGTATTCAAATCTGTCAGAGATTCTGTGTCAATTGTTAAAAAAAAATCATTTTTATCAGCAGTGTTTATGAACCATAATCCCCAATTGATCAATCCTTATATCAGCACGTCTCGGCTCCTCATTGGTCGTTGCTGTGTCTGACTGAGGAGGGAGAACCGGGCGAAACCATTCATCCAGCCAATACTTCCACCGACTGATATCTCACATTACCGAGCAGGAGTAACAGCTAGACTCAGATTTAAAAGAGGATTATGGTCGTGTATCCGAATTAGATTGTTAGATTACCATTCTGGGTAATTTAGGTCTGGATTAGCCTGGTAATCACACGGTGAACCCCCCCAACGTCCGCGAGAATAAACAGCCGAGCAGCCAATTAGGATGCGGAGATGATTTCAGTGAAGCTGCGATGGAGACCTGCGGAGAAACAGGGATGGAAACAGAAATGAGGATCTGGTTTGATATCAGCTCGGTTCAGTAGTTGCATGTCGCTGTTTCATATTTAGATTATTGGCCATGGTTTTCCTGCGGAGGCTCGTGCAGCTGCTGCTGCTGATGATCCAGGGCGGATGGTGGGGGGTCGCTCCGAGCCCCACCGACGAGGGAGCTCTCAGGGCCGGCCTCGGGGAGCACGGAGAGCCGGGGCACCAGGAGCACAAGGACTCGTACAGCACCTTTGCCTCCGAGTTCCTTGAGTCCAGATATCTGTCCGATGACGGTGAGAAGCTACAGTTCAGTTTACTGATGACTCCCAGCCTGTGGGGTACTTGTTTACATTTTATTTACATGCGGCCCAATGTCGATAATACAAGATAGAGACAAATAAACAGAGAATACAAGAAGAAAATGAATATGTGCTCTTTTTCTCATGTATTGGATTCAACCGGTCCCCTGAGTAAGAGGCCTTTCAGCACCCGGGCCAGCTCCCTGCTGTTCGTACACCTCTCTCTCTTTCTCTATCTCTCTCTTTCTCTCTCTCTCTCTCTCTCTCTCTCTCTCTCTCTCTCTCTCTCTCTCTCTCTCTCTCTCTCTCTCTCTCTCTCTCTCACATACACAGAGACACACGTTTGTATTTAGTGAGGACACTCATTGACCTACTCATTGAAGAAGTGAACCTAACCCTCACACAAACACACACACACCCACACACAAACACACACACGCACACACACACACACACACACACACACAAACACACACACACACACACACACACACACACAAACACAAACACACACACACAGTTTATGGTCTTCTTCTAGCTTGCCTATTTGAAAACAAGCATCAAATGTGTTTTTGTTGCTGATTTGCAGGTTATCCGTTTCCCACCGCTCCACCAGTGGATCCCTTTGCCAAGATCAAAGTCGTTGACTGTGGAGTCACCAAAGGCTGCATCAGGTCAGAGACAGAATCATCTTTTACCAGCTCATTCATTCTTGAAACAGAGCTCCTCTGCAGCTGTATTTCCCAGAACTGCTTTATCCTAGATTCTGTGGCCTGACTTCAGAGATCTGCTGCTAAACATGGAAACTTTCCATTGTGCTTGTTCTCTAAAACCTGAATAGAGCTATACTCTGGTTCTACATGGATATTCTGGATATTGTGAGCCAAATGTTCGACTGTGTGATATTTCAATAACAACTGTCTGTCTTTGTCTCTGTCCAGGTATGGGAAGCCAGGGTGTGATGCAGAGTCGTGCGACTACTTTCTGAGCTACCGTCGCATTGGCACAGACGTGGAGTATGAAATGAGTGCAGACACAGACGGCTGGGTGGCCGTGGGTTTTTCCTCTGACAAGAAAATGGTGAGCAGCCACACAACCACTCTGACTGATGTTCCTGTTATTCCTTTGTCTAGGTCGGGCTAATACACATTTTGTTGGGTTTGCTTCAACATAATTTACCTTAGGTGCTGTAGGCATCAGATAAGGTTCCTGGAAATGTACAATCAATAA
The DNA here is from genome assembly GCF_949316205.1 of Platichthys flesus. Classification (NCBI taxonomy): domain Eukaryota; kingdom Metazoa; phylum Chordata; class Actinopteri; order Pleuronectiformes; family Pleuronectidae; genus Platichthys; species Platichthys flesus. Next base: position 15,588,573 of record NC_084955.1, read on the forward strand.
TCCATAATCAAACATGGACATGTTGAAAATTATGCAACTTTGTAAGATCATACAGTCAGTTCAAATATTAACTACAGGAAAAGTAAGAATGTGGGCTTTTATTCCAAAAGTTTCCAATATGAGAAACTTTGTACATATTGTATGATAAGACACTAAAAGCAAATATTTCCGTTCAGTTACAATATGTTGATTTTTCTGACTTTGTTTCCTCTAATATCATTTAGTTTTTCCCTCTAAAATACAATTATTTACATGAAAATATAATCATGGGCTGAACTGCTTTGAGTTCATGTTCACACTGTCAAAATTAAACATCCGTTAAAGATGAGTTTGACATCCAGCTAACACGTGACCATTTTTAGTGTTTTAGTTAATATGGTGATGATGCATTTTGCGGTAAAGGTCCTCATACCTTGTTATTTCCTTTCTATATCCTCAGGGAGGAGACGATGTCATGGGCTGCGTCCATGATGACAATGGTCGTGTGCGGATTCATCACTTCTATAACGTCGGCCAGTGGGCAAAGGAGATCAAGAGGAACCCGGCCAGAGATGAGGAGGGAGTTTTCGAGAGCAACCGGGTGACCTGCCGTTTCAAACGGCCGCTCTATGTCCCCAGAGAGGAGACACTGGTGGACTTACACCTGTCGTGGTATTACCTGTTCGCATGGGGTCCTGCCATTCAAGGTGAGTCAAGCAGCAGCGTAAAGTCAAACCTTTTTACGTTTGTTTGTCATCTTACACTGTCTTACCTTTCCCGATAGGTTCCATCACGAGGCATGACATCGACAGCCCGCCCGTCAGTGACCACATGATCAGTATCTATAAGTACGAGGACATCTTCATGCCTTCCACAGCGTACCAGACCTTCAACTCCCCCCTCTGCTTACTGCTCATCGTAGCTCTCACCTTCTACCTACTGATGGGGACCCCTTAATGAAGCACAGCAGACCACAGAGGAGGAGACGAAGCAGCAATAAAAACAAGTTGACATTTTTTAGATACCACATTCAAGTGTGCACTTTGCATAAAGTGTTAGACATTTTAAACACATAGAGAATATACTGTATATCCCTAACTCTGAACTCACCCAGAGGATCCGGAAAAATTATTAAACCTATATTGTATAAGTGTTATGTACTGGGGTCAGTACAAGAGGTCTGATAACAGAATAGTTTCTTAGTTTAAATAGGTCAACTACTTTAAGTATTTATCGTAACTTCCAAGTGTTAAAAAATTACAAGGGGTACACATTCACAAGTATTCAAAAAATACTGCATGCACTGGAAAATCTAGGAATGATTAGGAAAAGCTGATGTTCACTGGGGATGAGAAGAATATGTCTTCCTGAGGACAAAAGAAACCAAGCAACTCACAGCAGATACACAAACTCGTCCTGTCCCCTGACTCATGTTTAAAGTGAAAATAAGAGTTTAATGGCCAAGGTCTGCCTACTGTTTGTGTTTACAATTAAAAACATTTTCATTAACTTTAAAAAAAATGTTTTCGTTTGACTCAACTTGACTCATACTTTCCCTTTTAGAACTTTTTCCCACTTGTACCTCAACAGGGGCTGTTTGATTATCAGCACTGTTGCACTGTGACTGTGTTGCACAAACAGAGAGAGACTGCTAAACGAGTTCGGCTGCGATTTCCAAAGTGAGCAACAACATCACTGAACAGGAGCAAACTGAGGATCTAAGAACATTTTGCTTGGACATGGACTTATTTCTCCCTGTTATTGTAGCCTTTTGATCTCTAATAAAATGACTGAATATGTTGAGATGCCTCCTACTGAAACAATCTGCTAAATTTGTTTATTGTTATTACAAAATGTAGAATGTAAAATAACATTGTGAAAAAATACAGATAGCTGTGGATGAACTGGCGGCTGAAAAATGTATCAAACAGTGAATTTTTTAAAATATTTTAATAGAATTACAACTGAGGTCATGTGCCCAATATTTTTATGATATTAGTCTAAGTAACTTTGAATTTAGTTGGAAATCAGGTATGAAAAAAGTATTCTAGATGAATGACCAGTGACTATAGATCATAACTTAAATATGTCAAATAAGAGCTGTAAGCACGAGCTTCTAACGACACTGGACCAAACATTTTATGACAATAACTGATTACATTAAAGCTGATATTATGTGATTATATCATGTTTATAATTGATCTGATTTTATAGAAGATATATTGTCTCACATTGGACCATGTTTGTTTATTTAGATGAAATAATTTAAAACAGATTCACCTAAAAATGCTGATTCCCTCATTATCTCCTCACCACTCTACTGATTCTGACTCATTTGGAGTTTCAGGGGTAAACAGAGTTGCAGCCAAATCCAATACAGTTGAAGTAAACAAGGACCACTTCCTTAAACGTAAAAAAGCAACAAACACAAACATGAAATGCCTCCATGCTTATCCTGTGGTGTCCTGCATTGAAATTTGACTCAAACGCCATGATATTAACATAAATGTTGTCTATGAGGAGGATTACAGCAAAACATTTAGGCTAAAAACACGGTGTAAATGACCTTGTTTTGAGTCCAATTTGATGATCGGAGCTTACGGACACTTGGATGACGCCACAGGAGCAGTATGGAGGCATTTTATGTTTTTGTGTGCAGTTTTTTTTTTATTTGAAAAACCATTTACTTGAATTGGATTGGATTTGGCTGCAACTCTGAAACTCCAAATGTGTTTTATGGACTCTTTAGCCACCACTACATAGTTGTGAGTAGATATTGAGTTAATTTCAATTTTTGGGTGAACTATCTCTTTAACAAATATAACAAAATCCTGAAGGAATAAAACAGCAGGAGAGACACTTCCGCTGTAGAAGGGATGTCGTTTCCTGTTTCTCCTGTGGAGGTCGGCCATGTTGTCTGCAGCTCGGTGCCCCTGCGGAGCGTCAGTGCTACGTCACATGTTTTCCTCCCTCACGCGGCACGTCGCCCCGACGGACCCACCGAGGCGGGGTCGGTAACATGGCAGACGAAGACGAGTCGGCATCGGAACCAGCCGCCGTCTCTCCCCCGGAGAGCGCGCACGCCGGGCGGCCTCACTTTGTGTCTTTCTCTGAGAGCTTCCAGCCAGCCGTCGGGATGGTGAGCCAGCTGCTTAGCCACCCGTCGTCCCTGAAGTTCGACAAGAACATCAAACAGGCCTTTTACAACACGGGGGCCATGATCTTCGTGGGCATCTGCTGCGGCGCAGCGGTGCTGGTCTACTTCATCCTGGAGGCCTTCCTCCGCCCGCTGCTCTGGGCTGTGCTCTGCGGCACCTTCCTCCACCCCTTCAAACACTCCCTGGCCCGGCTCGGCCGCTCCTGGCTCAGCGGCCTGCAGGACAGCGGGACCCCCGTAGTGCTGGGCACCCTGCTGGTCCCAGTGTGGTGCGTGAACTACGGGGTGGAGGCGATGGGCCGGCTGGTGCTGGAGAGGCTCACGGTGCTGCTGGTGATCGGAGCCGGGGCGCCGCTGCTCTACTTCCTCTACCTTTTCTGGAGCGTCATCGGGATGCAGGTGATCCTCGGGCACGTGTGTGGGATCATCGGGGCCGCGCTGGACTGCTTCCACACAGTGTGGGTGAGTGACTGGACTGACACAACTGTACAGACACAAATGGACTGACACAACTGGACTGACGCAAGTGTACAGACACAAATGGACTGACACAACTGGACTGACGCAAGTGTACTGACACAACTGTACAGACACAAGTGGACAAACACAACTGAACAGACACAAGCTTTTGTTTTATCCCTGAAGAAGTTTCAGAGTTGAAATTACCAACAAAGGATTCTAAAAATCTACAGTTCAGACTCAATTTCAACTTTTCAGTTGGGAGACACTAAATCAGGAGTAATGTGTCATATTTTCAAAATATACAGCTTGTCCTGACTTAAACTAGGGATATAAATTCATGATTTACATGCGTTATAGTGTTATTGTGAGTTTGTTACATTTTTGAGGTAATAAGAGCCTTGGTTTCAGGATCGCTACTATCCCGAGTTGTATTCTTATTCCTTTTATTAGACAAAACCCTTCAGGATGAATCATTTGCATTTGTTTCTTGATTAGCTGATACATTGGTTGCACAATGCCAGACCATTGTAAAAAAAAAAGCCCTTGCACATCTTTGAGAAAAACTCTGTTCTGACATGAACTGTTGCCTTTTTGCTTAAAAATACCTTGAATCACCAACTATAGTTACACCTCAGAGTCTGAGCCTGTATTTAAATGTTGCTTGGAGTAATGGATTCTGAAAGCAACATATCTGTTCAACAACACACCACAATATTCTGTTTGTGTCTCCTGTGTCCTAGGTGTGCACTGTGGTGCTCGGCTATTTGTCCACGGTTTGCTTCAAGTGGAGTCCTCGGACCGAGCACTACCTGAGGGTTCTGGCTCTTCCTGTCTGGGCCATCCTGCTCTTCTACATTGGTGAGTTTAGAGAAGAGAGGAAGCCTGGAGCGCCTGCTCAGACGTGTTCGTTCTCATTTTGCACTTTAATGCAAACTCTGTCTTTTTCCCCCCTGGGAGGATTACTTCAATATTTGTGCCTGCTTGAGTGCAGCAGTCAGCTCAGAGCAAGCAGCAGAGAAACAGTGTGTTCTTTCACATGTGAGCAGTTTTTTTTTCTTCTAGCTGAGATAAGGAAGCTGTCTCTACAGGTCCACTAGTCCAACATACACAGCACAGGCAGAGTAACATAGTAAGATGAGGAAGTCTGGTATTTTTAGCACATGCAAGGCGTGTCAAAAGAAGTGTTGACCCGTGGGCATGAAATTTTAAAAGTGACTGGGGGCTATTGAGAAGACGTCGTACTCAAGGAAAGAACAAGCACATGACTGTTCGTTAAAATGATGAATACTATCTCAACAAAGTTTGTTTCTTATTTGAGCCCACATGTTATGGTCCATTAAGACAAAACAGCAAATGTAAACTTTTGTAACACAGTTATAAACAGTACTGTGAGTGAAACTTAATGCAGTTCAAGAACATCAAGTTTCTCCACAATACCGAGGAGACTGTCTCAACATGGCTTCTGTTTTTAGTGTCTCTGACCGGCTCGTGGAGAGTGCCCATGTTTGTGATGGTGGTCGTCCTGCTCATCGTGGGCTCCCAAGAGAAACCACCTGTCCCTGGCAGAGGTAACGATTTATAGACACACACACACACACACCCACACATACACACCAGAGTTGCTGGTTGGTTGGTTTAAATACATTTGGATAGGGTCACGCTAACCCTTTCCCTGTGTCCAGTCTTTATGCTAAGCTAACTCTGCTGGCTGTAATTTCATGTTGACTCTACAGATATGAGAGTGGTGTCAGCCGTCTTATGCAAGTCTCAGCAAGAGCACAAATATGCACATCTCTCAAAACGTTTGCTTCAAAACACGAATGGGTGGAATAAGCGTTTAAATGACAGATCAAACACCACAGGCTCCCCCGTCATCTGCTGCTTAACTCCACAGTAGAAAAGGGAACCTCCTGTAATGACAATGTTGAGAATGTATTATCTCTTGCAGCCTCTTCCTGTGTGAGTGACTGTTGCTCTCCGTCTCTCTTTCTCTCCTCAGGTGAGCTGTCGGGCCAGGTGTTGTCATTTGCTGCTAACACCTTTTACATGGCGATCTCCTGTAGCAACCTTCAACCGAAAACTGAGCCCGGTGAAAACTCGGTCACAGGTAAGATCGATTCTGTCCATCACTTCCGAATGTGTCTGTGTTTGAGCATTCAGACACAACACAGTTACGGATATTTTAAATTGAAATGGGGACAGCAGTGTTTCCAAACTTCTCAGCTTTAGGTTCTTGAAAACTAACCTGTTATGGAGTAATAGTGGTAATAGATCAGAGTGGGAGAGTGTATATTCTTTTAATGTACTGAAGTCACTGTAGAGCTTTAGAAAATAAGTCAAATTAACTGCTCATCAATAAAGCCATAACTTAAATTTGAAAACAATGTATTCACTGTGTTATTTAGTGGAGAAACAGAATATTTACTTATTCTCCACAGTCAACTTCCAGAACCTATTCCAGGAAATGCAGCTCAAAACACTTCTGCTTTGGTTTCACCCTTAGTCTTGGTGGTTAACCAACATCCACCTCGTTGCTTAGTACTTTCTTTATCTTGCTCTTATATGCCCCCCCTCTCATCTCACCCAAGAAGGTGTGCAATCTGTGGCCCCCCAGCCCGGCACCCCGGGGCCCCCTCGGGGCCCTCGCTCATTACCAACTGGCCTCTTCCAAAGAGAGAGAAGCTCCCACAAAGCCAGTGATATCTACTTCATTCTACTGGGCTGGGCCATAGTTCTGGTTCAGGTCTGGCTCAACCTCTGGATCCTAAAACTGCTGCCTATCCCTTTGGCTGGTAACACACACACACACACACAATATATATATATATACAAACACATTCTTTGACATGCTTCTGTGTAAATCATACTGAAGCTCGTGTTGCATTGATTCTGCAGTGTGGGTGCTGAAGAAGCTGGTCGTCCACTTCGGCCTCAAGAGCTTTGCAGAGCGGACTCTGTCCTCGTGGTGGAAGGTGGTGGAGAAGTTCGGACGTGAGCGAGAGGAGGCCCTGCTGCCGGGACCAGTCAAAGGCCTCGCCCAGTTCCTGCTCCGCATTGACACCAAGGTAACGCCTCAGACTGATCTATAGGTGGCTCAGGTGCAGCTGCTGCTCTTATGTCCTCCATCTTTGATTTCCCGTGTCCTCTTAACGGCACACTGAGTGTTCAGGTAACATTATCACCGGCCTCTTCAGTTCCCCGCAGCTCACGGTGCATTTTAAAATATTTTAGTTAATAGCTCTGGTTTCCAGGTCCTTGACTTTGTTATTTGGACTCACTGCTTTCCTCAGTGTCATTTCTCTCAGCAGCAGCTTACAGCTGTTTCCAAAGATAAAGCTCTGATAAATGCACCAGCACCACAGTGCAGACAGAAACAGTTTCTGAGTAGCTGGTGAACATTGTGCAGTATTAATCAACTTGAATGGCTATCAGTAGAGTGCATTCCTCCTCCAAGGCCCAACTTTCCCTTTATAACACTGCATTTAAAACCAAGAGATCCAAGTTATCAGTCCAATAAATATACCAATTACTTTCCATCATGATCCACGAATCACTCCACTGGAAATCTGTGATGAGATAGGTGTGGATCTGCCCCTTTTTCTGGGTCCACACTAAACTGATTACTTCTCAGCAACTCTGGACTAGAATTTGATCTTACTGACTACATTTGTAGTCTCTGTTCTCACTGTTCTGTGATGTAGTTGTTTGTAATCACAGTGATTCTGTATCACACACTCCCTGTATGGTTAGTAGATTAATCCCGCCTGCCACTCGCTTGATCCATCACTGCCTGAGCCCAAACCGAAGTCGTGTTCTTGTTGCACGGGTACATGTGATGACTTACTGCACAGATCTTTCTGTTTTTTCCAATAATAATCTTCCCAATGTCTCTTTGTCTCCTCCCAAGCTCTGGCATTGGCTTAACAAGCAGGTAATGATTCTGAGGAGCAGCGTGTTGACAGAAAGAGAGACTGACATAAAGAGTGTTTGAAGTGAGAGACGGAGATAGAAAAAAAAAAAAAATATCCACTGCGTATCCAGTGTGAGTGGGTGTGTGTGAAGGCGTGAACACACCTTGTAGTAGCTTCGACTGACGCTTTACCCATTCACTGTCATCAACCTCTCATCCTGTCTATATATCTGTGTTGCTGCTTCCCCTGCTTCTTGCTTTTATTTGTTCAGGAAGCTACAGCCGGGGGGGCTGTTTGGTCCCTCTGCCCCGTCTGTACCTTCCATGCTTTAATCTAACTGGCAGGTTTGGCTTGAGTGTGTCTGAGCTGCATGTAGAGGAGGCCGACGTAGCCCGAGCGGGGCAGATTGAGAGGAGAGGGCAGTGTTTCTGAAAATGCTGTGATGAAAAAGAAAGATTTGAAGTCCAAGTTTTTAAATGGAGATGTAGAGGAACGCTGGTGTCCCAGAAAAACACCCTCGGAAAGATATGATTACACTTTTGGACAAACTGATGGAAACCCCCTGTGCAAAAAAATTGGGCCAAGCTTCACTAATCTTTTAGGTCATGCCTCCCGGGGGACCAAATTCAAATTCATTTTATTTTATTGAGTCATGTGTGCAGGGAACAGCCTGGCACACAGTATAATGACATTCTTAGTCTCTGAAACCTCCTAGCAACATCAGACATCACTAAAGACAGGACACAAGATATCAGTAACAGAACACCAGGCAGTGGAGGGGCATGAACACTTTTTTACTCTCTCCGTTCTTCATGGAAACATGGAGAGCCTGTTCAGATGAACCGATGAAGAGTCTGTGCAAAGTCTCTGTTTATTTATTTATTCTTTTGATCCATCTTTGTCTCATGTAAAGTGACAAAGAAGGAAAAATAAAAACAAGAACACAAAACCTTAAAAAACAAAACAAAAAAAACAGTAAATGTATAATTTTTAAATGCATAGTTCAAATCAGATTTGGCACAGTCACTACTGTTACTGATGAGGTGAGGGGCGGGGACAGTTCACCAGCATATAGATAAACAATAAACTGTGAGCTCTGTCTTAAACATTAACTAGTAGTGGGGTCGACAACATGAGTAAATAATTTATCATCACATTGGTTGGTTTTGGTCTTTTCAGGATATGAACCCAAAGAGAAATATAGACAAATGTCAGTCTGATGCTGAAAAGGTTCAGTTATATTTAGATTTTGAACTCCGGTTGGACTTAGTAGAAAGTTGTCATGATATGGTGTCATAGAAGAACATCAGTGTTTCATCGCTGTGTGGTTAATTCAGGCATTTGACCTTCTCACATGTACAAGCTGAGCGTTGTGGGTTCAGCACAATATTAAAGCAGCCACGAGCTGAGGTGCATTCACATGCCCTCAGGCTTCCTTATAGGATAAACTGATGTAGATTTAGGGAACCGACAAAGAAAGACTCAGAACGTGCTCTGGTCAGTCTGTTCACATGTCCTGGATTTCAGAGGAAAGTTGATAAATAGTTTGTTATTTTTATTTGGTCCTCCTCCCATTAATTAGTGATCTCTCATGTTGCATTAAACAGCAGTGATTGTAAGAACTTTCCAAACCAGACCCCGATTACTACTTAAATACTAATTCACCTGCTTAATTGTCTCCATTTAATTTATTAAAGATATGTTCATTGGATGTTTCCATGTTTTTGCTCCTTTTATTGAAGTCAGTCTGTGTGTCCAATATAATGGTTCTTAGTGATGTAAAGCTACATTCCTACCATGAGCACTTCACTCATGTAATGACAGATTATTCTGAGCTTTAGGTTTGATTCTCATCCTGCAGCTGCAGCTCAGTGAACATTTTTACTGACCCAAAACATGGGTGTCATAAAACATCAGGGCCCAGTCTGATGAGGAGTCGTCCACTAACAGAGTAACTCCAGTAACTTCGCCAACAATACAGTTTTGGAGCATCGAGAAACCTGAGTTGAGAATAACAACAACTCAAAACAGAATACACAGACAAAGATTTGTGGATGTTATCACAACACTTTCAAAATAAAGTACACTCAAACAAACAGCAGCACCCGGCTCGGGTGTTTCTCCGGCATGTTTCCGTGCTGATGTGCAGAGACGTGTGAATGTGTGTGTGCAGAGATCCCGACTGTTGCTCCACTCAGTCAACTTCCCTCTTGTCCTCAGGGCTGAAGGGAGAAGCGTTTAGATCCAAAATGGCCTCTTCACATGGAAAAGGACGCAGGTTTCTCCATGTGTCTGATTACTGTATGTTCTCAACTCCTACAGAGCAGCACTGACTTTGTGTCTCCTCCACCACCTCCCTTCTTTCTCCCCTCCTCTTCTTTCTTTCTCCCTGTCTTTGTGTCTCCTCCCTCCTCTCTGTGCAGATGATCGTGGGCCTGGAGCGGTCTCTGGATAAAATCATCAGCATCTTCATCATCTTCATCCTCGTCACAGGGACGCTGCTCATGGCTCTCCTGCTTACGGCTATGGTATTACTTTTGTTCTGAGGAATGATGTAATTGCATTCAGGCTGATACTGACATGGTCCATAATGATAAAGAATCTTTTTATTTTTTTTAAGGTTCATCATGAGAGCGTTCACATCATCGACGTCACCGGGAACCTCATCAACGAGACTGTTTCCAACCATCCAGAATGGGCCAAGTAGGACTTTCTTCATATCTCTTTAACATTTGGATGCGTGATTTCTCTCAGGCTGAACATTTTCTCTTTCCTCTGTTCTCCTGTAGTTGGCTTCCAGAGGCCCGTGTGGTCCACAAGGCTCTGAATTCAGCTGCTACTAACGTGCATCAACACGGGAGAGAGTGGATAACACAGAAGGTTTGGATAATCACTGTTTTTATCTCAATTTAGAAATGAACATATTTCTATTAACATGTAATAGAAATATGTTGAGAGCCAACTTTGCAATAACTCTTTTTTTTTTTTTTTTTCTTGTGTTTAGCTTCACAAGATGTTGGGAGACAAAGTGAACCACACGGCGGTGATCGAGAAACAGGTGTTGGAGCTTTGGGACCGATTGTACCACTCCTGGTTTGTGAAGGTAATACTCAGACGGTGGAGGGGTCGACGATGTAAAGAAGAAGAATCTTTCATTTCACTGCAGTGATGAAATCTTCCCGAACACTTTCCAGAACGCGACCCAGTCCGGACGCCCCCGAGGTAATAAGATGATCCACAGGCAGAACAGCTGGTTAATGGAGATGCTGGACTGGAAGGACGTCGCCTCGTTCCTGCAGGAAAACATTGAGACTCTGCTGTCGGTGAGTACAGCCGTGTGATCTTCTGTGTGAGGCAGAGGATTTGCATGAACATTTGAATAAACTTTTGCAAAGGGCCAAAGTCCAAGCGATTGCTACAGTCTTTGTTTACCTCGCATCCAAAGAGATATTTTCCTGACGATGGCCTGTTGCCTTGTTGTTCTGTAGATCCTGGAGTCTCTGTGGGTGGTGATGAGCAGGAACGTCGGTCTCCTCATCTCCACCACCACCACCCTCTTCACCGTCTTGTTCCACAGCGGCACGGCTCTGCTCAACTTTGCCCTGAGTCTGGTACGAAACACTGACTGCTTCACCCTTTTATTCTTGTTTCTTTTTGCCTGTGTGTTCTACTACGTCATGGTTGTGTTGTTTCCTGTGTGTATGCAGGTGATCTTCCTCACCACTCTCTTCTACCTGCTGAGCTCCAGTGGTGAATATTACAAACCAGTCAAATGGGTGATCAGCCTGACCCCTCTCTCCCAGCCCGGACCCTCCCCGAATATCATTGGCCAGTCTGTGGAAGAGGCCATCAGGTAGTCACATGCACACCATCATCTTAAGTGTTGTTTGGCAAACGATACAGAATCTATAAATAGATCTCAAGCATTATGTTTGACCTGTTTGTGTTTGTGTTGAAGAGGAGTGTTTGATGCCTCCCTGAAAATGGCCGGCTTCTACGGCCTCTACACTTGGCTCACTCACACCATCTTTGGCATCAACATAGTCTTTATTCCTTCTGGTGAGTCAGCTTGTTTTTTGTTTGCACCATATGTCCTCCTGCTAGGCTGCAAGCCAACTATTCCCCCCCCCCCCCCCCCCCCCCCCTCACCTCTCTGAATCCCTCTCTCCCGCCCTGAAGCTCTGGCCGCCACCCTGGGTGCGATGCCGTTCCTGGGGACGTACTGGGCAGCGGTGCCGGCGGTGTGCGACCTGTGGCTGGTGCAGGGCGAAGGCGTCAAGGCCGTGCTGATGCTGATCTGCCATCTGCTCCCCACATATTTTGTAGACACAGCAATCTACTCTGATATCTCCGGGTACGTGTGTGTGTGTGTGTGTGTGTGTGTGTGTGTGTCTGTGTGTGTGTGAGACACCATTGTTACCAGCTTGTGTGAGTGTTATCTGAGCCTCAACATTTAGCCGACAAAAGTTCGGCATCCCTGTAACTGTTGTGACATCAAAGACCAGTATCCTGACACAGCTACAGTCGGAAACTCTGTTAGTGAAATCCATAAACAGGGTCTCCTTTTTCCTCAGCCACTTTCATACACCGTTGGCTTGTGAAGATGCACCTCCTGGAAACCACACAGACCTGATAATACTGACACTTAAGACTCACTTCACAGCCAGTGTGGACACTAGGAATGATCACAGAGACATTTCTTAACTGACACACGACCTGTCACTATTAAATTCAGATGAATTAGAAAAAACATCTGGATCGAACCTTTAATGAGCCGTTTACACCGTTTCTCTTCCTCCGTGCCTCAGGGGTGGACATCCGTATCTGACAGGTCTGGCGGTGGCAGGTGGGGCGTACTATCTGGGTCTGGAGGGCGCCATCATCGGGCCCATCCTCCTCTGCATCCTGGTGGTGGCCGCCAACATCTACAGCGCCATGTTGATGAGCCCCAGCTCTGCGGTGACCACGCCCCTGCAGGGGTCCTGGCCTCTGCACCCCCTCAGGTAAACACAGCACCTGACATACCTGAGACACACAAAGAAGGCTGATTCGATCTTCCCGCCGCCACTGTCCTCTCGCTTGTAACTTTCAGGACGTTCAATGAGTCCACGCCATCCATCCTGAAGGTGAACCGTGAGTGACAGTAAGAAGGCGTGTCCCTGCGGAATGCTCCCGATTGGCTGATTCCTCTGGGGGAAGTGCTGCCCCACCCTGAAGCTCTTCCCTAAGCTGCCCGGCTCTACAGGCGTCAGCCCCGAAAAGAAGGGATGGCGGTGTAATGGTTGATCTCCCATGATGCCGTCTGCTAATCAGACCAGTCTCTGTGTGAGCCGCTCTCATTTAAAACCCTTAAATAACTAATGTGAGCGAACGCCTGATCCCAAACATGGAGCGACGAATGGTGGAGGTGACGTTGATGCAAATCACTTCATCTTCAGGACTTTGTGCCTAAATTGATTTTCTAATATTGAGAAATGGCGTAAGGTTTCATGTAGTTAATGAATTGAAGAGGATCTATTTTATCTACGAGGCCCCTGATTCCACCGCGTGTGGCCGGTTCTGTTTGAAGCTGCAGAACCAGCGCAGCTCGGCCGTGCAGCTTCTGTTCTCCCTACCTCTGTCCTCATGGAGGTTCAAGGAGAGTTTGTAGGGAAGGCGGGTTATGAACCCTTCTCACCACGGCGACCTCACCCCTCGCTCCAGAGAACGAGTGGATGAGCGTTCGATGTCTTAGTGGAAGAAGCTGTGATTCTGCAACACTCACTCAAACTCTGCTTTAACCAACACTCCTGGACCAGGCTTTGTTACACTGTTAAAAGTATCTGGACGGTTAAAACATCGTACAGGTTACGTGATGTTCCTCTAACGGTTACAGGTTTACACTGAAGACGTTTTCCTCAGCGGTTCAAGTTAGACGACCCAAGTTCAGTAATTTATTCCAAGCTTTTTATAGACTGAGTGCACATATACATCGGAGTATTAGGACCATGTTAAAGAAATCATGTACTTTTTTGAGAATACATTAATATATTTTACCACAATAATTTCATAGAATTTTATGAAAAAAGTAGTAATTTAATGAAAATAAAGAATGGGAATCTTTTTAGGAAATAAGCAGTTTCAATTCCTCTGGATCCAAAATCTTAAAATAATTTGAAAAGTGAAACTATGAAGCATCTTTTGAGTGTCTCGCAGATTAATCCAATGATAAACACTCAGTTGACCAAACATTTCCTCCTTAATAAATAACAACTTTATTCTCGTAAAATTGAGACTTTATTCCTGGAAACATATCAACTTTATTCTGGAAATAATAATATAGAATCATGTTTATACTTTGAAGACGTTGATGTTTGAGGGTTTTTCTTCAGCACTTTTTAAGGTTTGCTATGACTGTGACTTCTATCCCCGAAAACAGGAAGCAAAAGATGTGAATAAATAACAAATTAAACAATAAAAGAAAAGTAAATTAAATAAAGTTGAAAATAATTAGCAGGTTAAAACAATCATGATAACACCTAATCAGGTAAAACATCTATTAGATTTATTTGAAAACAACTTAATTCCCGTAAAATTGCGACTATATTCCCGGAAACATTTCAAGTTTATCCTGAAAATCTCTGTTTTTGTTTCAACGTGTTCCCAACACTTTCTCACACACTACACGGGAACAAACTACCATTTTCCACACACTCAGCTGATCAGTCAGTATAGAATCATGTTTACACTTTGAGGACGTTGATGTTTGAGAGTTTTCTTCAGCACTTTTTAAGGTTTGCTATGACTGTGACTTCTATCCCCATCACATGATTTCATCAGTAGTTCAAACCCCCCACACCTCCCATCCCTCAGAAAGGGTTAGTCAGTCATTTCTCCTCTCCTCCTCTCCTCCTCCACCTCACACCTCACCTGTAGTCAGAGGTCGGATGTGAGCGGAGAGCGTGACGTAGTTTACATCACTTGAAGCTTTATTAAACGAATGTAATGTGACACATGGATCATGGCTGCTGTGTTATTTAACCGACAGGGGGGGGGTGATGTGGTTCTATCAACGGTTTCATACTGTGGGTTAATTTGGTGCCGTTGCTGTGATTTATAATTACTGGATATGCACTGACCCAATAAACACTTTCAACTTATCTGCAGTGGCTTTGTAGCATTTTCATTCTTTTTTGATTAATTTTAATTAACTACAATAATTAAATGTTTGGTTGATAAAAATATAGTAAATGTATAAAAACTGTTTAATGGCTCATTTCTTAGGAGACGTTTTAAAAGCCAGACATCGAAAATATTGAATTTAAAGTGATATATAAAGTGTCTTAAGTAAAAAATATTAACCTTTTAATATATCAATTCAAATATTTAGAGTCTGTAGAGTTATAACAGATTATCAAAGATGCAAATTCTTTGACTCTACTTTTCAGTAAAATTTTCAAACAAAACAAAGCGAGGAAAAAAAACGCCCAAACGAAAACTCTGGTTGATTTTTCCACCGAGCTAATAAAAGTTGATCTGAGATCCATTCCGCCTGGAGGAGCGAAAAGGAAATGGTTGAATTTTAACATCAACCCCTACAGAGAAACAGCTTAGCGGCCTGCATCGCAGACTGAGTCCTTTATGAGCAGCTATTAGAAGCGACAATGTTGAACTGTGTGAATGTGAATCAGACTCTTCATTTCCCTGCATGAATGAAAGTTCCAGGCTCCCACTGTGTTTGTGTGAGTTGAGTCAGATGGTGTCGTCTGTTCTGTGAAGACTTTACAGATTGTCAATGTGTCAGCAAAGCTCTGGACAGATGGACAGAATAAACATCAGATCCATGGAAATCCACTGTGAGACGCCCGCTGCTGGAACCAGGCCTCCTGTTTCCACTTCAGTCTACGAACAGACAGTCCACACAGCATCCCACCACAGGAAGGAAAAGATGTGAAAAAATTAATAATTTATTTATAAATAAATAAAATTTAAATAAAATTAAATGAATCCTGCGCAGTTCGCTTCTGTGCAGTAGGCTGAAGGTCAAATGAGCAGTTTGGTTTCTAAAAGTACAGGTGAGTGTAACAGAGGAACCAGTCTGACAGATTAAATGAATTATGTTAAATTAAACCTTTTCTCAAAATACTACTAAATCAGTAAATTACTTTACTGGTTATTTATTGGATTTCACTAATAAAATCCCATTTTGTCTTAGTTTCATACTATAATATTGTCAATATTACATAATCAGCTAAAACTCATGAGATAAAGTAACTGAGTATTCTTATAATCTATATGTGACTGAAGAGAAACAACCAAAGGCTGCTTCCAACAAATCAAAGAGGAGTTTAAATCAATGAATGTTAGTTCAGTGTCTGGCAAATTAAAAATATGAAGTTGATTCCACAGATTAAATCAATAAGACAGTAAAACAAATCATTTTGACGGACACATTCACGAGTAGATGAATTCACTGTGTTCCTCTGAACACGCTTCAGTATTCTGTCTCTTCTCGGAGTTTCCCCTCGGGGCCGCGGTCCGATTGGGCTTTGATCCATTTCTTCATATCAAAGGCTCCACATGGTTCGTGTGAAGTCTGCAGCACATTAACCAGAGGGAAGTCTTCCTGAAATCACACAGCTTTAAATCTCCTTAACGGCAGAGTCATTCATTCCAATCGGAGGGAGGCCTCTCCTTGAAGGAGACTTTCTCAGAATCCACACGGCAGATTCATCTTCACCCAGGACCAGAGAGAGGAAGAGGATGAGGTTCACACTCTGCAGATTTACATCCCATCATCTCAGCAACACAACACAGAGTCTAATACGTCTTCTGTTTTGTCTTAATTCAGCTGGAATCACTGGTCGTCTGCAACAAGAGGCTGTGTTAGTATAAAACCTAATTTACTGGACAGGAGACGCTTTCAGAAAACAAATAAATCAAAATGTAACCTTACAGAATCTGCATGCAAAGCACTGTTGTCTAATGTGTCCTCCTGATGGCTCTCGTCTCTAATCCAGACAAATGAATAATTCAACAGATCAAGCTGAGGAGTTGGAATAATCCACTCTCCACAAAACATTGTAGTCATTCCGCCGCCGCCCCGACTCAGTTAGCTTCACCCTGCTCCGAGTGAAGGATTAAAGAGGAGGAGAACAGTTCTGGTTTGTGCTCAGACTCACCTCCGCTGCTGTGATGTGATTCTCACTGAGGAGATAAAACAGATTCATTTGATCTTTCCCCTCAACATGCAGCACTGGTCCCAGTTCAGGATCCTGAGGATGGCTCTTCGTCTTGGCTTTTTAAACAGAATTCCTCAAAAAGCCAAAAATCTGACTTTAAAGTTTAGAATTAAATATGAAACACATCTACTCATCAGCCGTGTCAATATATATTCTTATATTAGATTATCAAACTTAAATGTCAAATTAAACTAGGGCTATGTTGTAGCACTAACAGGCCCGAGCCCGTACTCAGTCATACACCGGTTATGACAGAACGAGTATTAGCAGAATGGAGTTGATATTGTACTAAATACTAGACTATAGCTTAAATTAAAATGAAACTGATCTAAATGTTTTGTTAAACAGATTCATGTCCCTGCATCAGGGTGATGTTCAGGGACCTGTGTTTGTTTCTGTGTTTTATCAACATGTGAACAGACAAAGGCAGAAATCAACATGCTACTCGTATCGTACTGTAAACTTTTCACCTTTATTTTCTACATTTGGATCAGCTCAGTGTGGAAGCCTGGACATGTCAGTCAGCTGCAAACCCCCTCGACCCCTGAACATCTGATACACCCCCCCCGGTGTCACAATCCGAAACATCTTCACTCGCTTTGACATGAAAGAAAAAAAGAAATCTATCGACACCCTCCTCAAGGCCGTGTTCACGACAAAGATGAACCAGTGACTTGTCCAGCGTGTAAACTCTTCCTCCACTGGAGGAAGATGAAATGGTTAAAACCTTTAAGAAGTCTCCTGCTCTGACTCACAGGAGCGATACAGATGGAAGTTTAAAGAAAACACGATGCACTGATGAAACTGTGGAGCCTGTTTGGCTCCTCACAGAGATATGAACAGTGGAATACTGCGGGTGAGCATGTAAAGAGAGATATGTAGTTATGGATTAAGATATGTCATCTGCTGCTGTGCTCTTTGTGATCCAGTTAAACACTTTCACTCCGTTCGGCTCTCTACAATGTTATTCTGTCCCTGATTAAGTGTTAGCGACGTGTGTTGATACTCTCGCTGCGTCCCAGGCTTCATTTCCTACTGTAGATATGACCTCAGGAGAGAACCGAGGCTCGGCTCTGTGAAGCAAGCTTTTTGTACGACAGAAGCACGCTGATCTGCTGTCAGCCTATGCTACGGGCTCTTGGTCGTTCCACAGCGAGGACTCTGAGAGCGGCTTGTTCTGGAGAGCAGGGAGCTGATGGACTGATTAGTTATGAAACCCGCACTGACGCAGCCATCCACACTCCTCTGGAGGGAAGAAGCGCTTGGAGTGTAGTTTTTTTACAAGAGGTCATTGAGAAGAAGATATGCCAAAATGGATTTTTAGTTTCAGGCTAGTGAAGCCTTTTTTCCTATATGTTTACTGTGTGTGTGTGTGTGTGTGAGACTATGTAGTGCCTTATGGGAGAGTTTCCTATGTTTCACACTACATTAGGCAGTGAACATCAGTTACATATGCAGAGTCCTCTGTGTGTATGTGCCTGGTAGCTCTATGTTCAACACTGTTAAAGACAACAGAGTCGGACAGACAGACTAGGGTTCCTGCTCTGTGACTCTCACAGGACCGTAGAAACAGACACAGCCATGTAAAAACGGGACATAGAAATCTCAAGATATCACAAACATCTTTTTTTCTATATCACTAGATCTCTGCAGGTGGCAGACGTAGGGTCCTCGTGTTTGTCCTCCAGTTTTTTTTTTTTTTCCTTTTTTAAAATTTGCAGTTCCTTGGAAAATTCTTCAGCGAGGAGGCGTCAGTCTTTAGGATGAAATGCAGAGGAGTAACACCAGAGGGAGACATACACTGCTGCAGGTCTGTAGGAGGGGCTCTGACACGTGCACAAGACCGTCTCACACATACACACGCACGCTCACGTCCACATGCACTCTTCTTCATATGAGTTCACCAGAGTTCATTTTCAAATATCCAATACAAAGTTAAATTAAAAAAGAAAAGAAAAGTAATGAACAAGGAATTCAGGAATTCTCAAAGCATACATTCATCTCGGAGAACACACACCTGTGCAGGCAGACACACAACTAAGTGCATACACTCGCTCATTAGAGGCAGTCAGTAAACCTTAAGTGATGAGTTGAGGGGTGGACTGCTGTGTCCAGGGAAGCTGTGAGTGCAGAGCCTCCACTCCACCAGGCAGTCCCATATTGAGTCTCTCTGGTTAAAATCTCTTTTTAAAAAAAATCAACAAAATAAAAACGTAAAAGGAGTCTTTCCTCTCTTCCCCGTTTGGAGGAGGGTCAAACACACTCCTCCCTCTGATCTCTGGCAGAGGTAGTACCATCTAATCCGTCCTCCTCCCCTCCAGCGTCCCCTCATGGGAAGTCTTTCCTCTACTGGTGCCCACGCTTTAATAAACACGTCCATTCCCCTCGTCGCTTTCTCCGGGCTGCTGTGTGTTGTGTGTTTGTGGTCAGAAGACCTCCGGTAGTGTGACATTGCGGAGCAGCCACTGTTGGGAGCGTGTGTGTGTGCAGTCTTTGACGCTGGGCACCTGGCTGTCCTCCTCGCTGGCCTTGTCCAGACACTGGTTACTGTTGACGTGGATCAGAGTCAGCTTCTGCACAGAAGGAAACACAGTGCAAGTGTGTGAGAGGGGAAGCACATCACATAAGCATGTTTATAAATCTACAATCTAAAAAGCACAGCTATACACAAGGATCTTACTCAAGTTTTCTATCAAAATTCCAATGTACTTTTTTCCCGGCTGTGTTTTCCGACACCATCTCGTTTGGCTCTCAGTTTGAGACGTGCTGTGGTTGGGCTCTCGGTAATGTGTCACCGAGAATATATTACCCTCTAAGTGAAGATGATAAACACTGACTGGTCTGAAATATGTGTTGTCATAAAGTTTGTTTACTGGGAATACACAGGGCTCATTATAGTAAGTTAGAAACAGGGAATCCATTAGTATTCCTTTCTATTTAATAGAAATAACAATTACAAACTGTTACAAATATTAGGGATTTTCTGATCCAACTGGAAGACGACCTTGTGACTGGGGAAAAACTTGTTTGCCTTTTGTTCATGTTTGATGGTGGGCGTGTCGCAGACAAGATCATCAAACTGTTAATGTGTCCCGCTAGCCGTCAATACAATGCTAATGAAAAGCAACACAGAAGATAAAATAGGCAACCAGATGAACCCAGAAGCTCCACCAGCAGCTCCACCAGCAGCTCCACCAGCAGCTCCACCAGCAGCTCCACCAGCAGCCTTTGCCTCCTCGCTCTAACACATACGTGTGAGTCCATCGTTATTGATTTCTTTTCTGGGTTAACGTCATTTTATCTATACTAATTTTGAACAGAAAAACCTAAATGACATGTCCTTGGAATATACAACTCTAGTTTTTTGTCTGGTGATAATTCCATTTATTTTTCTGTACCTTCTAAGACCTGTATGGAAACCATCTGTGTACATGAAGATTTACTGCACCAGACAATCCACATCATTTATCATCATTTCCCCACGTGCATTCCAACATGTTAGTTTTCCTGTTTCCTTCCACTCACCGCAGGGTCGTACTCCCAGAGCTGGTTGCCCTTGAGGTGGTGACACTTGAGCATCATGACGGGTCCGTTGAGCTTGGACACGTCTAAACACAAGTCGTCAGTCCTGATCTCCTTATTGGCCGTGTAGGAAAACACCTGTGTCATCAACAGAATACAGCTTTTAATACAAAATCAGTTTTACAAGCACTTCTCTCTCATGATTACTTCCTGGACTGACGTTACTGTTAACATAAACATTGGTTAATTTCTTATTTTGTGTCAGTTGTTGTTTCTTTGTGTTATTTTTTTACCTGGTTGCCTCCCATGCCGTGGCAGTTGAAAATGCCGACCTTCTCGTTCTCCTTGCGGGCCATGTTGTCCAGGCACTGGTTGGTCTCCACGTTTCGGATCTGAAATGAATACACAACCACAGTGAGTAACCTGAACATAAAACATGTAATTCACAGATATTTATGTTTTCCTATTGGATTTCAGACTAGTCAAAGATCAATCTATAACTGTCTGTATTACAATAAATGAAAGGGTCTTTCATTTATGTGTGTGTGTGTGTGTGTGTGTGTGTGTGTGTGTGTGTTTGTGCTTGCTTACCTCTCCCAGGGAGTAGTAGTGTCTGGGGATCTGGGAGTCGGGGTAGACGTTCTCCAGGTACCAGCTGAATGGTTTACATTGGAGTTTTTGTCTCAGAGCACTGCGAGATGTGATGTCACCATAGTCCACTTTGGTCACACCTGGACAGACACACAACAAACACAAAGGTCCTTTTAAGGCTTATCTAAAGAGTGTCATGGGTAAAGGCCACATTATTATGTGACACACACAATCACAATATCATTGGATTTCAGACCTCACTTCTCAGATCATGAAGTGTTTGAAAGAGACTTAAGTGGAACTCCAGCAGAAATCTGATGAGCATCTAATGGACTTTTATAGAAGGCCAATGCATTTTAAAGCCAAATGTGAAGAAATTGCACGCATGAAAATTGGATGGACAGACAAATGGACAACCTGAACTTAAGTTAAATAGCTTGTTCTGTACCCGCTAAAACGAATAACTAAACTTTATTTATACAGCACATTTCATACAAAAAAGATGGAACACAATCTGCATCACAAAAAAAAAACACCACATTAAAGACAGATTCAAGAAATATAAATATAATAATTGGCACAGGAAGGAATGACTTTAAAAATAAACAAATGAAATAGATTTCAGAAGTCCTCACATATTAAAATTACAATTTTGTATGAAAAATTAAAGAAAAGGTTCTCGTTAAAAGTTATGTTTAAAAGATGAGTTTTGTCAGATGGGTTCCCCCAAACCAGCTTATTTACACAACGGATGAGTTTGTGAGAGTGTTACTAACGCATCTAAAAATATTCTGTATTCTGTATATGTGTGTGAGTGAGTGATTGTGCGAGTTAATAGCGGCTTTGTAGCGTGAAATTACTCGCCGCCCCCTGTCCTGCACTGCTGGGTCGCAACTGCAATATCACACTGTCACTGGGTTAATGGATAGATCACACCTGCCACAGAGATTAACCTCCACACATGAGCACATACACACCCAACACACTAGCACACACACACACGGCCCAACTCACCAGGGGAGATGATATAGAAGAAGTTTTTAAATTCATCCATCCACACTTCTGCCAGGCGGCGGTTGTTTTTGTTGATGATCTGTCCCGTTCCCCCGGGAAACGTGTAGGGCGTCGCCTTTCTGAACACGTGACCCACATGAGAGCAGGTGACAATTTCCAGCGTCCCACCGCACTGCCAGATCTGTGAAGAACAACACGCGTGTAGTTTACTGTATGCACACTGAGAGGCCTGATCACTGAATGGGCTGATCAGCGAGCTCTGCTGGGTGATGGAAGACACAGATTGGTCGCGTCCGTGTTGTGACAGCCTGAATGAGTCTGATTGAGAGCCAGTCAGTAGACGCCTGACAAAGAATTAGTCAAGTCACCAATTAAGTCAGCGAGCAGTCAAACTCAAGTGTAATGTGTGTGTTTGGGACTCTGAGCAGACTCTCCTGGACGCCCGCCAGTGAATGGAAGAATACCGTCATGTCAATTGGCAGCGGGTGTGCTCACTCACTCTGAAAGAGATTTCCAGGTTCTCTCCACCCCAGATGTCCATGCCTGCGTCATACGTGCCGATCTCCTGGAAATAGTCCCGGTCTATGGAGAACAAGCCGCCTGCCATGGTGGGAGTCCTGAGGAGACACAGGAGAGCAGTGTAAACCAAGATTGAGGTGAGTCAGTGCCACTTAATTCACATGTGGCTTGTTTTCTAAAGGTCACACTGTAGCAACAGATCCCATTGGAGTTTTAAATTTCCCAGCTCACACGCCCTGCGCTCTGCTTTTCCCCCATTTAGTCCTCTTCTGCTCTGTGGTTGTGATGGCCGTGTCAGTGTTTATGTCCTTCTTTTATCTCTGCCTTGTAAACGGATTTGGTTTGTTTTCCCTGCTGCCTGACTTTGCTTTCATTTAACAACTAAGTTCACATATCAACACATGATACCGTGCATACAAACAAAGACGAAGATCAAACATCCTGAGAGCATGCAAGGTCCTGGTTTGTTTGAAGTGTTTTGCGGAGAGTCAGAAATAATAAGAAACAGAGAAGTGGATAAAAACAAATATTTTCTTTGCACCGTTACATTTCAAAGCTCGAACTCAACTTCCAATTAAATCACTCTTTTGACACAACTGAAGCACATGATAATAAAGCAAAAAAAAGCATTTACAGTGGACCAATTGATATGTCGTGTTACAGCAACAATCTCTAATTAAAGACCTCTATATAAACAGGAAGCTTTTAGCACTTAAAACACAGTTTATTGCTTAGAAAGCACACTGTGACATTTAAATAAGCACAAACTCTGCAACATCAAATAAAGAAAGGGACAGATGACAAAATGTTATTTCATGCTGAGAAGGTAAAACTGTAGTTCTTCTTTACGATAAACTTGCGTGTGTTTTTTACGTTTGCTAAGGAGGTTTTGTTTTCAAAGCCGTTTGGGGCACGACTCAATTTTGGAGTGGATCTGGAGAAACGGGCGGATCCATGCCTTTCTAGTTGTTCCCAGGTGATGCTTCTGGTAATTTCTCTCAGGTTTGTAACTGACAAAGGCCAAATTCAGATCTGGTTTCGATCTGATGGATAGTGGACATCTCTTTAAGTACAGATGTGAACACACCTCAGACGAACTCAGACCCGATCATCTGGTCTCTGAGAACAGAAATTGATATCTGTGTTTATTTGCATATAGAGCAGTGGAGGGAAACGTGATCCCTGCTCACCGGAGACACGTGTAGAGACACATTTTAAAGCCAGGTGTGACGTACTTGTGATAGGATCACAGGAAACAGATGCTGATACCAGGTCTGAAGAGGGTCACAAGGTCAATTTATATGTTCGCAGGATTTTCCTTAGACCTTGGATAATTTTTGTGTTTTTTCTTTCATGCCATGAGGAGAGTCTTTCAAAGTGACCTCACACTTTTTCACAGTTCTACAAATTACAAGGTAGACGAGTCCATAATAACCAGTTGAGCTGCGGAAGTTTACTCCTGCACCATCACTCTTTGAGGCCTCTCAGTGTGTGACAGTTCTATAGCGTCCTATGCACTGGCCAAGAAAGAACAGTCCCTTTAATACGTTTTTAACAGCAAACTTAATTGGTAATGCAAATTTGATAGGTTGAAATAACACCAGTATGGTCTACTGAATTATCAGTGGCCTACATAACTTGTAAGTGTTTCCCAATAACATGGAACTGCTGCGCGACAGGACAGTGTTTATGCAAATTGTGTCATAAACATAAAATACTTCTTAATTTCTTCAACCAAAACAACCAATTTTGTATTTTAGTTCGCCCACAAGTCATCCTTGGGGAAAATAATTGTCAGGCAGAGCCGTGAAACCGGGGCGAAGAGTGTTACATAAGATGTATTATGTGTGTGACCTTGAATAATAGCGCTTAGCGTGCTTAGAAACAAGGGCAGGAAGAAGAGATGATAGACAAGCAGAAATAAGCTCTTGATTTTTACTTCCAAGTGCCTGACCATGAGAAATGGTGCATGGAAAAGAATTAGACAAAATCTCACTTAATCATCTTGACTTGAACAACAGAGGAAAGTTCACTGTATTTTGTCTCTCATCTTGTCCTCAGAGCACTTGATCATTCTGATGAAATTTAATGGTGAAGTACGATTCTGCTGCGCACGTTAATTGTGAATGGCTGTCAGCGACGCTCAAGTTACCAGCAGATGTTATTTCAACTCGCTTAATGACATCAAATGAGTACGATCATGTGTGCATGGTTATGACACTGACATGACTCAGGCCTCATCCCTGCAGCCAAATTCTCTTTTTGCCGACCCAGCAGAGGTCAGAGGGCCGGTTCAACAGCTGCACTTAAGCTGAAGGGCACACATATGTACTGCAAGTTAAACCTCTATGTGTCACTGGCCGGCTCGTCTAACTGTGTCACCAACCTGACAGGCAGTGTGCGGTCTCCTTTGCGGCGGTCCATCTCTCTCTGGGGCACAGGGTACCACCGGAAGTTGAGCTTCCAGTTGAAGCCTCCGTACGTCATGTCGGAACCGGCCATGTACTCGAACGTGTCGTCGCTGATCACGTCGATGATGGGGCACACCACCGTTCTCCTACAGCCAACAGAAACACATCAGACATACAAACACACACAACCCAGACCCCACCCACACGCAACACAACTGCATACGCCTGTCGAGTGGTCATCAATTAAGACTAAGTGCTCATCTATAAGGTGTGGCACCTCCTGGACCAAATCCACTACAACAACAATATATACCTTGATTTAACCTTCAGCCATTACTCATCACACCTTCTCAGACCTTATGTTTTGTGTGTGTGTGTGTGTGTGTGTGTGTGTTTTTGAGTACTAGCCTGAAGGAAGCAGTAATCGGACAACAAGTAATTAAGCATCAAATAAACACGACGACAAGCCCCCTACAGGCCCAACAATAGTTTATTGATTTTGTTTTAATGCTTGCCAGTGGTGTGTAGATCTCCTGTGTGTTTGTGTGTGTCTTACTTGTCTTGCTTGATACGGGCGAGCAGAGGCTCCAGCCACCCCAGTGTGCATTCACAATGAGCATCCAGAAAGGTTATAACCTAGACACATGGAGAGAAGGCGTCAGACAAACCCGGCAGTGCACACACCATCTGGAGAACAGGTCACTGGGGAGTGGATGTCATGTTTGTGCATGTACGTGTGCACAATGCACACACCTGGCCAGTGGAGAGGGACGCTCCTTTGAGACGAGCACGGATGAGTCCAGAGCGCTGATCCATCCTCACCACTCTGACAGGGACTTCAAGTCTTCTGACATACTGTTCCAATGGCCGCTTGAGGAAATCTGAAACACACAAATGAACACGGATATGAATGAAAATGGAAACAATAGCAGAGTTTTCATAAACACATATTTTATATAATTAAAGGTACAGACCCTACATCAAATAAACAGACAGAACAATGCAGAGAGTTCTCTTCTGCTCTTGAGGGCATATTGGTCCTAATAGTAGACCATGTATTTTTTACTTAATTATTTCAGGACTCAACAGTTACACTTCATTCATTACATCAGATAATACTTTTGAGTTTAAGTGTTGCATTTTTAGACTTTTGTAGCCTTAATGTTGAGAGACTAGTGAGTGTTTGGGACCTCACTAGCGTGGCTCCATCTCACTATTGCTAAGCACAGTCTCAGAATCTAAATGTGCAAGATGGCTGCGTTCTTATACCGGATATTTTAATTTGATTTCTGGATAGTGGGAGGAAGAGGACACACGCTGTCCAGCTTTACAAACAGTATATGGTCTACAGCGATTCTTTTAGAATGAGCATGAGAGGAATCGACAAGCTGCAGTCACTCAGTAGCCTCTGGACATTGACCTGTCTATAGACGTCCAGCGGAACAATGATTTTGGTAAGCGGCCAAACGCTGTTTCATTGTCTGATGGTTATGGCTGGATGAGGAAACTGCAGAACAAATCCATTAGCTATGAGTCTTATTTTACCAATGTGGCTTTGTATGGGCCACAGTGTGATCACTCACAAACATGTGACAGACCACAGGACATGTTGTTCACTTTGTCAGTGAGCCTATTTATTATGTTTCCATCAGTGTTTGTTTGTCTGGTTGTTAGCAGGATTACGCAAACTGATTACCAGGAAACTTGGTTGCAGTATGGGTCAGAGAAGGAACCCATTCGATTTTTGGTGTTGATCAGATCCGGGGTTGGGTCCAGGATTCTTTTTACATTGTGAGATAGGACGTTATTCAACATTTTCATTGATTTCTCTGAGAATAATTAATAAATCTTATTGGGGAAAAAAAATTAAGGCAGGTTAAGGGAACTGATAATTATGAGTGTGTGTGACTTGGTAAAGATCCAAGTCACACACACATGGGTTTTTGTCTATTAAGCACGAGGCATGTCCTTATGAATTCATTGTTTCATTTACATGTTATGCGCTCAGACACATCTAGTCATGCACCTCTCAACCATGGGATGTGGTACGCTGTCATGGGTGTAGGCAACCCCTATATATATTGTGTGTTTGATGCCTGCAAAGCAGGCTTCATTATTGGCATGTGAATTTGTCCGGATTTCTAGAATCCTTCCTGACCTGTAAGACTTTGTGTATTAAACTTTTAACTAGACAATCAAGTTCTGGGTCTGCGGAAAATTCTTCCTTCAACATCAACCTCACCTTCATCAACATCTCAGCTGCTCACAAGATACGATAGTGTTTTTGTGCAGGTGCCTCAGTTTGAATGCCAAGATCCCATCTACGTGCAGAGAGCTATCCTCCCTACACTACCATCAAACCTGAGGTCCCATTGGGTGTAATGGTGCTGTGTGGTGGCGGCTGGGGGGGGATTGAGGGTAATAACAGAGTGTAATCCCTGCGGCTGGCAAATTAAAGACCTAATCTCCCCAAAACAGGGATTATATGCATTGCACAGGAAAGAGTGGCTCACACAGCACATACAGTATATGCTGACTGGCTGTTGGGCACACGGACTTGCACACGCGCACACACGCGCACACACGCGCACACACACACACACACACACACACACACACACACACTCATACACAAAGTCAAATCATACAGTAGTTCTCTAAAAAATAGGTTAAGCCTCAAACAAGAGGCACTGAAGGAATTATGTGTGTATGCGTGTGTGTGTTTGCATGTGTGTACATACCCCTCTCACTGGCATCGTCCACAAGGACAATCTCCTCTAGCAGTGTGTGCGGAGAGCGGTCGATGACGGAGTGGACGGTTCGCAGCAGCGTGCTCCACGCCTCATTGTGAAATACAATCACCACGCTGGTACGTGGAAGATTATCGGGATATAACTTGTTCTTGCACCTACAGAGAGAAAAAAAATGAGAAGAACACATTTAATGAGGAAAAACCGGAAATCTACAGCCTGACCGAAATGGATTTTTTGGGGGGGGGGGGGGGGGGGGGGGGGGTGTTGATACCTATACTTGGGAAATATGCTCTGGCTGGAAAAAATGGCACTGATTCCTAACCTTTTTGAGGAAGAAATGTAATTACACTTGATTATAAATTAATACACATAAAAAGGAAACATAAAGTACAACCAACAACATAGAACTTGACTCAAGCTCTTTGTATAACGTTTATGCATTGTTTATTCTTTAAAATAAAAGTTTACGTCTCAGCTCATATCTGCAAGTATAAAAGCTGATACCTATACATATTTGATTCGGCCAATTATATTGACCAACTGATAAAACAGTCTTGCTTTACTGAAAGCTTTTCAAAATGAACTAATAAAAAGAAAGCCAATGCAGCTATATATTAGTCCCAAGTACAACAAGAGGAGATGTGTGAATTGCATCAACCACATGTGCAATAAGTGAAGTTGTCGGAACAGGGACAGACCTGAGCCAACAGAGGGGGAGGAGAGAAAAACACTCTGGTTAAGACATCACAATCAAGCCTCTGTCTGATTGTAAGAGACTGCTACAGGCAGAGCTGCAGCTCAAGTGAGTTCCCACAACAGAGAGCTGAACAACAGGGACTTGAACATCGACTGGACTGCAGTCATTAGAAGCGTAACTGTTGCGTTACTTACAATCGTAAATTGTGATATTTGTATCGACTGCAAACAGACAAGACAACTGAGGGTGAATGACGAGTGAGCAGCTGAGCATGTATCTCCAGATTTAGACAGAGACTCGGACAGAAACAGTGGGTCAGTGCGATGAAAGTTGATTAGTGATGCTTATGGGTGTGTGAGTCATGAAGCAGTGGAGCACACACACCAAACTCTAACTGAGACAGAGAGGGATGCAAAGGTCTCACGGAGGAGAACAGGTTAGAGAATGAGTAAGTTTTAAATGATCATCCTAACTAGATTGCATCATTTGAGAATAAGACGCTGTTATGTAAACAGTATTTTCAGATGACCTTAAATGAATAAAGTCACATTTTGTGACATCGACATACAACACTTACAAACTGCTTGACGAAAAATCGCCTGGGTTCGAGTTTAATCAAATAGTATGACATAATGTTGACGTAACTCATAATGACTCTATGATCTGTAACATGTAAATGGGAATATGAATGCAAAAATATATATATTAACATCCCACGTAAATATAGTAATCTGAGTAACATCTTGTTCAGAATAAGGTCAATAGCCAGTGACCTACACACACTGAATATATTTTAGATGATTTCAATTTAGAGTTATTCAGACTATAGTAGATGCTGCAGTGATTAGTGTAGATTTACATAATACACTGCAATAATATGCTATATAAAGACTAAATAATCGCTGTGTCACTTTGCCCTTGACATTTTGCAAAGGCTTTAAAGAGTTTGTCACATCAGAGCCACCTTTCCTTATGGCATGTTAGTCTTTCATAATCGTCTCACTAATCAAAATGAACAATTCATTATCTGAGAAAATGCTTTGAAAGCCTCTCTCCATCATTGACAGTACCAGAGATATTACAGATGGATTGATTTGCACAACAGATGGCACAAAAGATGGACACAATGAATTCCATAAGAATGTTAATGTTACCTTCCAATAAAAAGAGAGAGAGCCCAGATACAGATACAGAGACAATGCTGGGGTTCAAGAGACACTGCTGCCTGACACGATACCTGCATGTGAGCTGTCTGACATTTCACTGCCTTTCAGTGAGAGTGTTTTCTCAAAGAACCTCAGTGAGCAGCTCAAACTGTTATCTACTGATGACAAAACTGAGTGTAGCCTGTGACTTCCTCCCTCTGACAGACTCAACTCACAATAGCCGAATGGAACATGATCTCTCTCTTTCTCCGTCCACACAGCTCCCTCCCTCCCCAAGTGTCTGACAGCGACAGAGGAGAGGAGGTCAAGAAGATAGTCTATCATGCAGCCGCCTCTGGAGCATGTTAAATAACACACACAGTCATTCTCAGGCAGCGGCATGCAGGCCCATGCCCTCTACAAGGAGGGGAGGTTGACGAGCGCACAAGATGAATCACTGTAAAAACAGCAACACCCAATTTTATGAACGTCAGGTAATTATGTCTCTCCCATCTGCATCAATGACAAACACAAACATGACTCGCTGGATCTTTGCTGCGAAGCTGATGGGGAAAAGAATTCAGTGTTTTAACCAAATCAACGTGTTGACACACGCACGCTCATGTCGGTGTGTGTCGTGAATTCTGGGTATTCAAACAGACTGGGGTGGTGCGGCTACATTTGGCAACAGCTAAGCAGAGTAATGAGTTACGGGCTGGGATTGGGAGGAGAGTTAGGAGGGGTGGGCGGACTGGTTGTTTTTAAAGCAGTGTCAGTCATACAACATTACACACACAAACATTACACGTACATGTATGTTTTCTCAGTCAGGAAAGAAAACTTGGAAGATGTGATCATGGAAAAAGTTTTCATATTCTGCTGATCCACACACACTTGACAGTGATGTCAGAACGACCAGTCCTCTCATCGCTGCACTGCTGCAAATAATGAAAACAAACCATCAGTGAGTTTCAGCTAATGGTGAACTGCTTTACGATGATGAATTTGTTTGGAGGTTCTCTAAAAGCCTGCCGATCCACCCACACACACACACAAATAAACACACATGCACACATGTGCGCGTACCTACACACACACAGGGACATTCCCTTGCTCGATATTGACTAGGCCTTATCTCCTAATTGGAAAAGCACATAGACAGAGTGAAGGCAGAGTGAAAACACACCTAGTAATCAACCCTCGCTCAAAGACTAAAACCCATTTCACGGATCAATGTCCTCTTTCTCTCCTGTCTGTCTGGTGTGCATGTGCTCCTGCCTGTCAGTCTTGTGTCTGTCAGTCAGTCTTTCTGTCCGTCTCACTGAAAACCTTCATTACTGATCTGTGCATGTTCTGCTACTGAAGAGAAAAAAGGAGCAAAGGGGAACGGAAGGCTAAGCTGGTTTCCACCTGCTCAAGCTAACCTTGACATATCTTACATGCTACTGGCCAGATGCATGTCTGTCTGTTGCCCTGTCTGCCTCCCTGTCAGAAGACTTAACAACCTACAGCCACTGACACACATTAAAGTAAAAATAAAATCCTCATTATAGACAAGAAGGACCTCAGAATTACACATATAAACTGATATTCAAGTAAAATAATGGGCAGACTTTTATTTTAACTTTCTCATTACTATCCTTTAAATTGAATGTTTAATTTTGTTTTGATTTTCTTTACATCTTCATAAAACTGTGGGGCAGTTCCCTTGGGCAATGTGTGCCGTTATCCTTAGTGTCTCATCATATGGGGTCACTACTTCCTTAATGTCATGTATTTCCAGTTGAAACTTCTGGGTGAACAAATGGGCTGTTGGTTATGGAGAAAAAGGAGTTCTGATTTGATAGGACAGGCAGAAAGGCGGCATTGTCACTAGTGCAGCATTAGGTCACGATATATAAATGTACCAGCTTGTTGTTTCCCAATTCTATTATATACACTAATTCTAGCAAAAAATAAACAATATAATAACAGTCAGCACAGTCAATAAGGATGAGGGTTTCACGTCTGCAGTTTGTCTCATTTGGTATAGACCAGGAGAAAAAGAAAATGAACTTTGAGATGGCTTTTATATTTTTTTAAAATTTTAATGAATCTAGATCTATTGACATGAAATCAAACCTACCAGCAGGTAAATCAATTATTAGACAGTTGTGGAAACACACGTCTAATTTATTTATGTTCTAATCCAACTATGGGTTCACACTCACTTAAATATGTCCCATATTTGATCATTTCCGGGTGCTTTTGATACAGATTCATCCATGTGGAAATATATCTGTGAATTTAACCTGAAAAGCCAAAACATCTTGTCACAGTTCCTTATGTCACACTTCTCTCTTCTCTCATATGAGTAAAATGCTCTGATATTTCATTAATAATGCACCTTTGCCACTGGTCTCTAATACTTCTCCTTGGGACGGCTGTGCAGTGACAAATCTGCCTCCGGACATTCATTGCATTTTGACATTCCTCAACATTTTTCTCTCTTTTAGTTTGCTGGCTCAACGACAGCATTATTGTTTTGTGACTGTGTGACATTAAAATCCAAAATGTCTGACAGCTTGTTTATTCCTCTGTGAATCGAGTGTTCTGGTACTTTGACAGCATTTATATACCACCCACCTAAGCCTGCTTTATAATTATAGACAGGGGAATCTCTCTTTCTACACAATGGGGACTTAAATTAACCACTGGAGGACACAAGGATACAGCATATAATGCATTTTGACAGTTGGGTAAAATCCCTGAGGAAGCTGTGTTACCATGTTTACGCTCTGATTTAAATAATTTCATTCCTTTCATATTCAGGTTTCCATTATAAGGTTGTTTCCTAAAACAGCCGATGGACTTTATGGGATCAAAGCTTTACGTTAAAATCCTCTGGTTGAGTCGTTTGCTTGAGCTCAGTGAGTCCACAGAGTCGACCAGTCAGGACCTGCTCCCACAGTACAAGAACAATATAACATTATTCGATAAGAAGACTCACTCTATCTAGTTGTGATTGGCCTGCTGGTCACAGGGACAACATGATCAACCATCTCCACAGGAACTGGCAACACTTACTCAGTTAGTCTTGGCATACATTGTTTACACAGCTGGTGCCTGCGATCACTTCCCAGTGATTCAACCGAGAGTCTCGGCTTCGCTAAAATTGACATATTTAGTAATTAAATAATAAACCCGACAGCGTATAGAGACGTGAGCTGATGAAAAGCAGACTTCTTTAATTTATCCTGACACCTGTCACAAGAAGGACGCCACCATCAACCCCTGCCTTACAGAAGCCATACGAGAACTCTAAAAGGGACACACCAACACATATATCAAACCACAATATACAGTGGTAAACAAACTGCAGTCTATCAAAGCAATTACATATGATGAGCAGGGACCCAATGAGCATCATTTTGAGAGGATATCCAAAAGAAGGTAACATGCAAACTCCACACATTTACACAAAGCAGCAACAGAGAAAAACACCAAGTTTGAGATCTCTTATGCTATTATGAGAAGTGTAGAAAATCTAGTTCATTATGAAACTGTGGCAGGACAAATTATAACTGGAGAGAGCATCTCAACCATCAGTGCTACTGAAATCCATTTTTAGGAGAACTTAATTTGAAAAGCGATAGAACAGATGATTAGCTGCGGGGAGGCTGCTCACCCTTCCAGGCGGACGTCAGGCAGTGAGCGATTGAGGGCAATCATCTCCGAGGCCATGAGGTTGAACTGGTTAATCTTAAACATCTCCTTCATCTTCTCCTGGTTGTCCTTAGGAATTACCACAGGCTTCCCACCTTCACCGGGCCCATCTCGCGGCCTGGTGAGAGCGTCTATAATAGATACAAACAGACAGATTTGAATAGAGAAGATGCTGGATGTGAGTGTTTGTGTGTGTGGGTGTGTGAGTGTGTGCATCAGTATTCACTCACGGTCTCTCCCAGGCAGTCCCCTCTCCTTCTTGTCGTCGCACTTGTTGCATTCGCTGAAGTAGAGCAGAATGAACATGTCCAGCATCACCCACACCAGAGAGGTGGCCAAAACCACCTTACAGTAGGCAAACCTCCGCATCCTAAAAATGTAATGAAAGGATGACAAAAATATTAGAGCTCTGGCTGAGATGAGAAGTGATGGCTACCCCTGAGCTGCGCACACAATCACAGCCTTTTCCAAAAACTCTGCAGAGATCACTCTCTGTTTCTTTTCATACACCCCTCGTCCTGCCTCTACCTCCACTCGTCCCAAAGCACTGTGCCTGAGTATCTTCAAAACACCTCCATCTG
This sequence comes from Platichthys flesus, assembly GCF_949316205.1. Taxonomy (NCBI): domain Eukaryota; kingdom Metazoa; phylum Chordata; class Actinopteri; order Pleuronectiformes; family Pleuronectidae; genus Platichthys; species Platichthys flesus. The sequence continues at coordinate 15,622,241 of NC_084955.1, forward strand.
TCCTTCCGCCTGCCTGTCTGCCTGACTCTTGGCTCTTATCTGTCAGCTGTTTATCAGCACTTCTCCAAACGGTCACCTCCACACTGAGTAGGGAGACACAAAATGGACACTTTGCATTGCTGCATTTCCATCTAACATCACTGCAGAAGAAGAAGTTTGTAAAAGTTACTCAATAAGGTTAGTGTCTGACATAATTTAAAGCACATTGAAGGCTGACATTGGTGTTTGACTGATTGTTTTATTGCATAATTTGCTTTCAACTGTCATGTGAAGTTACAAGGCAGAAACAGACTGCATTAGAGTTATAAAATACCCTGTAGTGTAAAAGCCCAACAACCCTTTGCACATTTAACATACAAATCCCTGTGTGCCAACACCCCCCCATCAGGTAAACACACACACACACACACACACACACACACACACACACACACACACACACACACACACACACACACACACACACACACACACACACACACACACACACACACACACACACACACACACACACACACACACACACACACACACACACACACACACACAGAGAGAGCAGAGAGAGGAGCTGTGAAGGTAATTGCTTTTTCTTTTGGCAGGCAGCGAGAGACAGACACAGCCACATTAAAATTCCTCTGCTCCCCTTTCCCTCTCTCCTCCAGCCACATCTCTCCTCTCTTTAGCTGAATCTTTGCCTCAATGATCCCTCAGGTTGCAGCAGCAGAAGGGAGAGAATTCATTTGGCCACGGTGATTTCTCTCATGGCCCCTGGGAGGCAAAAAAGGTGCTTGTCCATAGCTAGCTTAGCTTAGTTTAGCTTTACTTAGCAGCCACAGAGGATGGAGAACTGCAGAGCAGCGTTTCTAAATTCCACCTGATAGGATTCTGGTAGCATAATGTGCATGGTACAGCAGAAAAGTGAAGATCTGTCTGCTCTCTGTAAGTTTGTCCTTTCTAAGGACTTTTGTGCCTGCAGAGCCAAATAGTTTCAATGTCCTGACAAAGCAGTAGTTTACAGTGCTACCAATTGAAAGCTATATACTGTATCCCCTCTGCAGCACAGCCCGAAATCCTCATCCTCAACCGACATTTTTATGCAGTTACACTTCCTCGTCAGACATATCCAATGAAATAAGTACTAATAGCCTTATCATAGTTGTAATAACTAATTGTGATAAGAGGTGAATGCTGCCAGAAACCAGCCAATAGCAATATTATCTGACACTGTCTCAACAACTGCTGCGGTTTCCATAAAAATATCCTGATGCAAATGCAAAGCTGATCCCAACTGGATACTTTCATTGCTCTAGTCAAGCCTGTCATGCAGTTTGAGTTTCTAACCTTGGAAAATTCTTCCCCTGAGGCTGACATAGAGAAACTGGTGCAGAGAAACCACCAGTTTATCAATGTGATAATATGAACTCTTATACCCTGGAGAAGAAAATAATTTAATCACATCAATTTAGTTGCAGTGATGAGCAACACGGGTGTATGCATGTGCATGAATATTAAAAATCCCCTCCCTGGCACTCAGTGAGCAGCGGATTGAATCAAATTTAGAACGTGACTTTTGCATTACACGGTCTTAGTGAACTGGCATCTACATGGAAAATAATGTGTGTCAGATCATTTGAGAGTGGCCTTTTCAACTTTATAAGCACCTAGATTTGCTGGCCCTCGACCATGGGCATTATTTCCTAAACAATCTTAAATACACTCAACATACAAGAAATTGACACCTTTATATGATTTTAATACATTATTACTCCCCGTTAAGAATATATAGGCAAAAATAAGTTGAGGGGAACTGTGGATGAAATCAAGACACACACCTGACACATGCTATGCTCATATTCCGGTTCACGATGTTAATTTGGGTTATTACTTAGATTTATATGCTTTAAGGTTCAAGAAAACATGTCACTGTCCACAAACTGTCCATTGCTACAGCTGCTCTTTTCAGCCGCTGTCTGAAACACTGTCTGTTTAAGAGCCCCCCCTCCCAATAAAGCCCAGCTTTGTCTGAATTATTACCACATTTGTAAAATACTGCAGGAACTGAAATATTGTTAGGTTATAATCATGTTTTTCTCAAATTACTCTTTCCCCCCTAATAGTATAGTTATTATTTGCCTTCTAGTAACATTAATCACTAGACTACTAAAGGTTAGCCGCACTAACACCTATATATTCATAACGACACCTATATATTCATAACAGTGTGTGTACGAGTGTGTGTAGTTTTGAGTGTGAGGACAGGAAAATGGCTTGCTTGGTTCTGTACGGATGTCTTCATCTTGAGTGTTACCATCACAGAGAGTTCACACCACTGACTGTGCTTATGTTCACACACACAGGTGTTACTCCAACTGCCGTGAGTGTAGAAGGAGCACATGGGTAATGGCTGAATGAGATAAAAAAATGTTTTGCCATGCTGCAGTCTGTGTTTGTCTTCAAAGCTCCCCCTCTAGTTGTTTAATACATTTACTTACTTTGATAAATAACCTCTGTATTTTTCTTAAAGCCACAGTAGAGCAAACAGGTTTTCTTCATTTTTCTGGGTTCCCATTACATCTCTGACCTACTTTAAAGTTCAAAGACGGTTTCAGAAACAATCAGAAACAGCTGAAACCCAATATATAACCAAAGCAACACAACACAAAACCCATTCCTGTATATTCCTGTAAGGTAAATTCAGAGATCCTCCTGGATCTCCTCTACGAATTCAAGAAATTCTCATCTCTCTGTTTGGATCACTCTTCTCCAAAATTCTTGAAATTCCAGGGCCAGTGGGATGCCTGATATCCCGCCCTTGCGCTCCAATCTCCTCTCTGTTTCTCTGACCACTGCAGGATTGTACCACCCTCGCTTGACCTCTGCACAGTAACACGACACAATCTAATAAACCAGCAGAAGCTTGTATATCTCTCCCTTTTCACTGTTCCTGTTGCAGACAGAGCTGGGCACATATGCCGAACATATAACAGCACCCTGAGACACGGAGCTACACAGACATGGAAGCGCTCTGTCAGAAAGAAATGCACACATATCATCTTGCTCACAAAGTTGTTTCAAACCACTGTCAGAGGGTTGTCAATTGGTTTCACTGAATGCTATTTGATCACAGCAAATGTAAAAAAAAATGACAGCAGCGCTCCGAGCAGCGGCAGAGATGATATGGATATACATATAGACTCAACACACATATTTTCCGATTCCTGTCTTTCAGCCATTCCTCACTACTCACTATATTTCTAATCAGGCATGGCAGAGGACACCTCAGGTCTCCTCTGTGCTCACGGCCGCCTCGGGCCCTTGTGAGTGTGTGTGTGTCGGTTTAGTTTATGTTGGGCGCTAGTCTCTTTGAAGTCTCTTTTAAACAGCCTGGCTCCCTTTGACATAAAATAGACACAGTTCTCCATCCCTGTCTCCACGCTCGCTCCCTCATCCATTAACATATTACGTTCCCTCCATCTTTCTTTTATATCTCCATCCCGGGCATCTAGCTCTTTCTCTCCACAATACCCCACCCCCACTCCCCTGATCGTCTCTTGGTGATGTCGTCTCCTTTCAAGAGCGGTTGCCATCACTACTTCCCTACAAGAACACAATTTCCCCCTTCACATCCTTCTCTGTGTCCCTCTTCATATCCCCTCCTCTCCTCTTTTACACAGTCTTAATCCTCCTTTAGAGATTGCACAACCAGGGTTTCTCACAAACCACTTGGAAAACTCTGTGAGAGCGTGATGATCCGGAGTTTCACTTGCTTCACAATTTATGACTCGGGCGAGGTGCCTCCCTTCTGGGGACGTTGTGATCATATCTATAAAAGGAAATTAAAGAGGAGGAGAGGGACATTGCATTTATATGAGAGAGAGCCAATGAGAGAGGGGGATCATTTGTGTGTCATTAATCCAAATAAAGTTTGAGGTGCTAATTCATGTTATAAACTAAGATAGTTTATTTGTTTAATCTCTGTATAGCAGAGTTTTTCTTTTACTATACAAAACCAGATGGTTTTCATTTAAACTACTTTCTCCTTCTAAAACAAATATGTATGTATCTTCATTTTTGACGGATGCCTCCTCAATAGGGAAAAGAAGAGATGATGCTATTAAAGTGTGTGGAGTTTCCTTGGGTCACGATAAGCTTGATAAGCTTGATAATCTGAACAGTTTTCAAGAAAACACTGATAGGAGGCTGATTTTCTCGTATAATACCTCTCTCAACTAGAGCAGGACAACGCTCAGGCTAATATTAGGAGTGAAACAGAACAGCGTGGCCTGACATCCCATATGCTTTGCTCTCTATGGAGTAGCTGAAGTACACAGCCGCTCCTGGCATAAATGGCTGGGATCACTTCATTTCCAGGTCATAACCTTGACAGCAAAACATAGACTGGTCCCATAGAGGAAGAAGAGCGAGACGAGTACTGAGGCAGAGAAAAACTGAGGAAAAGCTACTATTATTCATAGATCAAAAGGCAGAGTGTGAATATATGCACACTGTGTGTGTGTATATATATATATATGTATATATATGTATATTCTGTATGCTTACATGTTCATAAAATATACAGAATATAAATATATACATCCAATGTTGTGGCTGATTGATGTATTTGGATTTCAGCTACAGGGTTTCCCACAGTGTTTTACAGCACAGGTGGGTATTTTAGCCTGAAACAAAGATCAGCTCTGCAAACATTACTAAAGTTATTACAACCCTCCCTGAGATAAAAAACAATTAATATAGCAACACTTTTAATGAAACTTGGCAGAGTTGTTCATTATGAGTTTCATTAATTGCTCACAAACCGAGGTGGTGAGCCACAGGCCAAATTCTCTGTGGCTCACCACGTCGGTTTATTGTTTTCATCAAGTCAAGCTTTGTGATTGTGAAGAAAAAAACACAGGATATGTCGCAAAATGTTTCTCATTACAAACAACCAACTGTAAAGGAAACTGAAAAGAGTGACGGACATGTATCTGTCGGCTGTAATATACTTTCAGCTCTGCTGCTGAAGTCTGGGAATTCTGTAGTACTACTTTAAAACCAGATGCATTGACTCAAATACATTTGTGCTCCCTTTTGCTGCGCAAGGTATGTATTTATTAAAAGTGAGAATAAAAAAAGCAAACAGCAACACAGGTAGATTTGCCTATGGCAGCGTAAAAGTCCCAGCCAAAATTGATTACCAATGCAAAGCTTAGCACAGGCACAAAGTGGAATTAAACACTTCAATCTCCAATCACTAGGGCATTTTCGGCCAAAATCAATAAATATCCCTGTCACAGAGGGTGTTCCCCTGACAGATGGACACAGCACAGCTGCCTACACCAAAGAACGCACAGCACATGTATACAAATAAATAAATTATAACAGACATCATAACACTCAAACCTCAGCCCCAAATTTTTTTTTTTAGGTCTGTGTGATGCAAGTATGCTGTAATAGCTCTTTTAACAATTCATAATCCCACTTTTTCTCTCATATTTAATTCACCCTCTCAAACAGCCACGATTTCATCTCAACCATGCAAATCTACAGAAAGGAGGATTTAGGATTTTCCAGCAATTAATATATTTGTGCGTGTTGACAGATTTGTCTACAAATTTACAAATCTCAATGGACTGATAAATCTGGCGATCGTTTACAGAACTCATTTTCAGTTATTCAACTCTCGGCTCATATCTGTGAATATTTCTGTTACAGTAACTGCCCCACCTCCCATGAGGAATCATGTTTTGCAGTGGTGGTTATCAAACTTCTGGCCCTGGCAGTGTCGTTTCATTTTCTCTCACCAATGAACTGCACAAATCTCTTCCCCTACATACCTTTAGGAAGTTAGGAAATCTTAAAGAACATGCTTGATTAACACAGTCTAACAACTGCACCTATTGATTCATCTTTAATGCCTGACTGCACAAAGACAAGTCAGTGCAAGCTTGACATCTCATCAGGAGTTGCCACTGACTTTTTATATCCCAATGAGCAGAGCAGCAGAGTCAGCAAAGATCAACATTTAACTGGAGACACCAGATTCAAGATGGTTGTCACTGCCTCTGCGGTAAGAACTAATCCTCCTCAATAACAACAGAGATGGACTTCAACATACAAAACGCTCAAGTATTTTAAGAATAATAACAGATTCAAGGTATAAGGAGAAGTTTGGGAAGTTTCATGTAGGTATGACAATTGCATCAAAATAATAGTAGGGAAACTCTGTGGTAAACCTTTGACAAATCTGCTGCTTAATATAATACTATAATACTGTCTGAACATTGACGTTTTGGTGAATGTAATTGATCCTCCTGTTCATACAGGTCACCTATAGATCCACAATTACAACTATTGGTGAATGTAATTGATCCTCCTGTTCATACAGGTCACCTAGAGATCCACAATTACAACTATTCCAGTGCGCCATTGAGCTCTCAATGGTCCATCCCTGGATTTGCTACAATGTCCTCGGGAGATATTTCTTTGAATCAACAAACTGCTGAAACATCAAATTACCTCAGCTCAACCTCTGACTGGATTTTGCGCATTGGCTGGAAGTGTTTAAACTGATGCATCAATGAGCTACTGACAGCGAAGCATGAGAGGGAAAACTGAGTCAGATCATTGTTCTGTTGTTCATTTCATAAAGCCCCAGCCTCCCTGCATACATACCTCTCCGAGTGACTAAAGGGGTCTCTGGTCAGATGTGAAGGGTGCTCCACCAGCAGAGGGGGCGGAGCTTCAGAGATCCCACTTCCTCCTTTGCTCCTCACTCAAACATGCTCCTTGAAGAGACAAGATAGACATAGACCCACTGTTAACATCTGAGCAGTTGCAAAGATAAGTAAAAACTTTGATGTGATCTGAAAGTGTGATCGCAGTTAGGAATTGTTACCATGGTGACAGTGGGGCAAGAAGATGCAGCAGCCAGTAGTGGCCTGAAATGTTTGAATTTTTATTAAGATTAGCACTTTTTTTCTATTAATTAAGCACGTATTATTTATGAGTACTAATGACAGAACTACACTCATCATCTTCAAAAATCAGAACAAGTGTAGTGATTGGCCCAGAAAGCAAAGGGAAGAGAGCCAGGATAAGAGTGAGGGTAAGTCAATTTGAAAAGAGGCTGCACCTCTATCCAGTTTACTTTCCTACTGATGTCCCATAGCAGGAAAATTAGGTTGGCTCACGCAGCAACAGGAGATTGGAGACCACGATATCTAGCATTGAGCCGCTGCACTTAATGGTTGATAGAGAGTGTATTTAATGTTAATATTTTCTGGCCAGACAATTCATCATTGTTCAAATTATTGCAGTTTACATTCCTCCTGATAAAATGCAGAAAAAAATTATATATAAGGTCATCGGAAATCTCATGAATGCTGATTTGTTTTTTGAGGGACCATGTCTGTAATATGATTGTGTAATTTGGTGTTACAGAACAATAATTAAATCAAAATCTTGAGTACAGTAATTGATCTATGTTTTCCATTTTATTTTACCGCTTATACATTCCAGTTACAGAACGAGGAGTGGGGACTGTGTTTTTTTCCGATAAGCCTGGAAAAGAGACAGCAGGCATTCTTATTGCACCTTGGGGAAGCAAAACCGCATTGCAACCACAGGAAGGCAAGAGCGAGACTGTCACTCAACGACCTCAAACACACTTCCTGACTCTGCACGCACAATAATAACACTCATCTCTCTCACATAATCACACAATCAGAGTCACAATGTCACCAGGCATTTGTCCAGCAGCACCAACGCTTCCCGGTATTAGTGGAAGTTCATCATCAAATGGGTCTGAAAAGGGTTAGACTTTCGAATGCTGTCAGTCATCTACCAAATTGTCGGCATAACTCTGCATCTCTGGGTATTGTGTTATAAATCCATCGTGCTCCCTCCTTCCACACCCACCCAGAGGTTAAACATAGCCTAAAGCGCTCTGCTAGCCTTGGAGCAGCATAAAAAGAGAGGGATAGAAAAGACAAGAGGGGTGAAGGGGGAGGGAAAAAGCGGACGGACAACTGACGGATTCGCAGAACTGCTCATTTCACTGGATTAATCTGCTATTTTAAAAAAATCCACAGAGAATGAAGATGAGGGTGAATATGACTCAGTGTCACTGTGTGCGTGTGTGTGTGTGTGTGTGCGTGTGTGTGTGTGTGTGTGTGTGTGTGTGAGTGTGTGTCTGTCCTTCAAACTGGTCCTTGGCCTACTTTAAAGCCAAGTCATCATTCTGCTCCACTGGGACTTCATATTTCTAGCTACTGTACAGGTATGTGTGTTAGTGTGTTTTAATAGTTTGTATTACAAAAGGAGCCATACCATAAATCTCTTTCTGCCAGCCCACACACTAATGCATTACTGACTGTAAGGTGGCTGTACTGCAGTGCCCACCAAAGGGATCTGTCTGTCTGTCTGTCTCCTCCTCGGTGAGTAATCATTCCTCATCATTCCTCATCTCCTCCCCAGTTTTCTCTTTGCATGAATACACATGATATTGCAAACCATCTCTCTTTACATCCCCCTTTTCTGAACCTGCATCTTTCACACAACTCCACAATGTTTGAGTGGAATGTAATCCATCTGCAAATTGGAGGCAGGAGGAGCAAGAGCTTCTATAAATACACGACAGCTTCCCCTGACAATCACAAAATAAATCTACAGAACCACACACAACACTGCAGTGCAAATAACCCATCTCTGTCGATGACGGCAGAGCAAACCTCTTCCTCTGCCCATTTCTTGCTCTAGGTCATGCATGAGTGCTGTATGATCAGGAGGAAAAGACACAGAGCAGCAACAAGGAGCGTGAGAGACTGAACAATGAACTTCAAGGTTTATAAAAAACAGAACTGAAATATTAGGCTATTGAAGTAAAATTTGAATTAGAAAATTTGATCATGAGAGAGTGACTCAATGCCTGTGTTTAGCCGGGCTCTTGTCCAGCAGTGCAGCAAAATCAGTAGTTTTTTCCAACATGTGCAGCTACCTCAGCTTTTCCTACACATCGCCATTAAGTGTTTTCTTGTGAAAATGTAAACCCGGGCCTCATACTGTTATAGACACTAAAACATGCAACAATAGCCACTGCTGCCCTAAGGCCGGCTTCCCACACTCAAGTAAACTGGCCTTCAACACAAATATGCACTCGCCTCATGTACCAGATGAGAGGTCTCAGCGGTGAGGTTACAGATAGACACTTAGTCAGGTGTGTAATGCAGAGCAAGTGAGCAGCTGTGGACCTGTCCAGACAGTGAGCTGTGCCCGTGAACATGATATGACACAGCCCAACACTACACTGACACAAGCCTCCAAAGACCAGATATATTAATCTACTCTGAGAGGATCAGTTTTGATGCGAGAGCTGCTAACGTCTATTATAAAAAAGTCGTCTCGTCTTCAATTCCAAAACACCCATTCTCTGTAAGAATCAGGTATCTGAGTAGATTCTAACCTTCTTAAGGGGATAAAATATTAGCAAGACATGACTCATCCACTTTAAATATAGTTCGCCGTGCTGCTCCATTTATCTGCGGAAGTAAAGCTTATTTGAAAACATTAATCTCTAAACGCAGGACATGTTAAAACTCAACTTGTGCTGATGCATAACATTTTTTTAAGTCAGTGTGAACATCCACACTCACAGGGAAACACAGAGTTTTGCAGTGAGGCAGTTACTATAATGTGAGGAATTTGTCTGTATTCTTATAAGGAACAATGTATGTGATTCTCCTGTCTCAAAGTCATTAATTCTATCTACTTGAAATGTGTGTGTTTGTTGCTGGGTGGCCAAGGTAGTACAGTCAAGAAATAAGTGCACTTCGGACATGTGAATTTTACTCAAATTGGTATTCGGTATGGGTCGATATGCAAAGTCCAGGAAACAGAATCACTACTGGGAAGGGAAAAATATTATCTGAACATCTCTACTGTTTTGGCAGAAAAGTATATTAGTATTGAGAGAAAAGAGAGAGTTTTCTCCTTCGAAAGATCTATGTCATCCCTCCCTCCCTCCCTCTCTTTGTTCCAGCTGTGACCAGCTGAGAATGAACAGAGAGAATGCAGCTGGGCAGCCAAAAGGCTGGGTCCTAACCATTCCACCCTGCTCTTGCCTGAATCTGTGACCCTAATGAGCACCCCCTGCTATTACTTCACCAAGTCTCACTCTCTCGTCTCCCACACAGGCATCTTTCCATTCGGTCTGAGTCAAGGTAATTCCTGTCATAAATAAGACCAGGGTTAGAGCCAGACTAACAAATGATGAGGGGAGGATGAGCTCATGGATAGACAACTGGAGATATTTCTGTTAGCAAGCACAAGTCCTATTTCGGCGAGTAGAAATCACTTAACACATCGATCGTGTGGTTCATACAATTCTGCACCGATATGACTCTGAGGCTGCAAAGCAGGACCAGAGCCAAGCAATGTTGAAGAGCTCTCAAACAAACTTTGTTCTGGACAATTTAGAGAGTGGTGTGGGCTGAGCTAAAACTAACAGACAGTCAAATCAGTCCTTTACAATTCCCCAAGCTCAGAGTGAACACACTGTGACCAACCAGCCATGGCCAAGCATTAAACCAAACTGTTCCACACTCTCTCTCCAGACCAAAATTAAGAAAAACAGGAAAAAAGGTATCTTTTCTTACCACATGATAGCTTTCTATGAGTATGCGTGTATGGTGTGTGTGTGTTTTGGTTCCTAGCCAATGTTTCTGTTTGTGTTATGTGACTCTGTTTATAGCGTATATTGTACCAGAAGGACTCCAAAGATGTCATCTTTGGCCTGAGCAACAACAAACAGTGCTGGGCCAGATCGGTGCAAACTGCACCTCCCCTCCACCTTTATCCATTCGATCTCCTGCTCTGTCAAAGAACTCATGTATCCAATGGTGTGGGAAAGGAAGGCCCGGAGGGGCCTGGAGCACCTCAAGCACGCAACAAACTATAAATTCAGGCTAAATAGAGACTGGACGAAAGGCAACAGAAGATGACAATAACAGTGTCACAGGCAACAACAGGCATAGTTCACAATTTCTGACAGCTTTCCAGGGGGACGCCCAGGGTGGAAAAACAGGAATGCCAGGAATAGCAAGGAGAGAATAGGTATGAAGCAACTGGTCCAAAATCTCCTGAGACATCACTGATGTAAAACTTATCAGGGATGAAACAGCTTCCACAACAGCCGGTTTTGGTTTTCACAATAAGGCCATGCTCTGGGAGCCTGTCACTTTCCAGATATATTGTATGTACTCACAGAGGGAGGCAGGGTAGGAAGAGGAAGACAGGGGGACCAAAGAACAGGCAGAGAAGGACAGAGAGAAAGAGAGAGATTGGCTTCCTGTTTATGGAGACTGTGGAGGACAGGAAACAGAAGAGCAGGCCGCTGGACAGACGTTAACAGAATGATAGTGATGACAATAGACACACCACACGGAGACACACATACTCACTACCTTCCCTGTTCTGCGTCCTGACACAGAAAAGATTAAGCTCAAAACTGTCCCATCTATGCCCATGTGTCCTGGTGTCAATTGGCGAGTTACAGTTTGGTTTTTGATTCTATATCTCCCTGCTGTCCCTGCTCTGGCCAGCAGCAGTGTTAACAGGATAAAGCTGAAGTGCGTGCATGCGCCCAGCTGTGTGCACAAATGCTCTCGGCAGCATTCCCAATCCAGGGCAGACTTCCTAGCAATTCTACTCAGCATGTAATCTCCTTCTCTTGTGGTAAAGCGGCAAAATGTAGATTCAACACGTTCTGCGTTTACAACTGAGGCCGTTTTAAGCTGCACGCACAGCAATAACATTAACGATTGGGAGGTTAATTTTCCATGAAGCCCTTAACAAAACGCAGCTTTAAAATATACACAGAACAAAGGATTGTAAATTACGCATGTAAAACGGAGGAGACTATTTCTAGAAACTATCTTCAGAACTCATTCAAAAAAGAAGAAAACAAAATGAAAACGAGATGAAAGAGGAGTTAAATGAAAACAATGACATAAATTCAAGACTACAGCTCAAAAGAGATGATGATAATGATAATAATAATAATAACAATAATAAGTTCTCTTCACTGTTAATCTTTTTTCTTTAAAAAAAACAAAAACTGCTTATCGCATTACTACAGGGAAAATCCACAGCTTTTTTCAGTCAATAAAACCAACTGTGACAGTCAATAAAACCAACTGTGACAGTTGGTTTTATGCATTATGTTTTAGAGATTGGAAAACAAATTGCTGAAAAGGAGAAAAACAAATTTGTGTGAATAAAAGAAGAACTTGTTAACATTTACAGCCAACAGTGATTATATTAGCATTTTAAAGACAGAGGTTTATCTCTTGGAGTAACATTGGACTTGTGGACGGATAGTGACTGTGTATTCATTAGCAGCTGGAAACTTTCCAACATGTGTACAGTGTTTATGCAGCGTTTCTTTTTTACTGCTAATCATCACTTACCTGGTCCTCAATCAGTTCACATTTGATTTTACACTGTTCTTCTATGACCCCTGCAGCAAGAATTCACTAACTACTTTTCTGAGAAATTGTTATGCAGTTCAATTTTTGTTGATGTTGTTATTTGTCATTTCCAAAAGCTGCAAGGCTGTGGCAATTTTTTTTCCAAATGGAGCTTGTTGGGAGTAATCCAGATCCTGAAAATATGCTCTTGTGGCAAGACAAGGAAAGGCAGAGACGCAGGTACTGTTTACTGTCGTTTATTCAGTAGCTAGGAAGAACAAGCACATGTTCCCCATACGGGAAGTATATATAGCTACAGCCTCTAACATTACCCATCAACCCACTGGGTGAGAGGACACACCCATGAGTGCACGCCACACAGCCCCCCCCCGAACACCCAGAGGGAAAAAAATGGGACAACAGTCAGTACCTCTCAGGGGGTTTAACGAGGCGGCCACAACGGCTACGCCGACCCCCGTCCGCAAACGCAGGGGTGGAACAGGCAGAAGGGACATCATTCACAACAGGCACAGGATCAGGAGGCACAACTGGAGAAAACAACACAGGGGTCCTAGAAGGGGGGCGACCACGACGGGGAACCCGGGCCGGTAGCACCTCTTCGCCAGCCAACAGATGAGCTGGCTTAAGCCTGTCTAACGAAACGCGCTCCCTGCGTCCGCCCATGTCCAGAATGAAACTTTTAGAACCCGCCTCCAACACTCTAAACGGGCCGTCATACGGGGGCTGGAGGGGAAACCGGTGAGCATCGTGACGCACGAAAACAAACCGAGTGGTCGCGAGATCCGTTGGCACGAAAGACCGAGGAGAAAAATGATGCACGGGCACCGGTGCACAAGCGGCCTGTGACGCAGGACGCGCAACAGGAACCGGAAAGGGGGCCGAGCTCTGAGGCAGAAACTCCCCTGGGACGCGGAGCGGCTGACCGAGCACCAACTCCGCAGGCGAGGCATCCAGGTCAGCCTTAGGAGCCGAGCGCAACCCGAGCATCACCCACGGCAACCGATCCAACCAATTTGCATCTGAGAGCGCAGCCCTCAATGACGCCTTAAGCGACCGGTGAAAACGTTCACACAAACCGTTAGCCTGGGGGTGGTAGGCAGTGGTACGGTGAACCTGTGTGCCCAAAGACTTTGCTAGCGCCGACCAGAGATCCGAAATGAACTGCGGGCCTCTGTCAGAGGTGATATCAGACGGTGCACCAAAACGTGAGACCCAAGCTGAAAGAAAAGCGCGTGCCACGTCCGCAGATGTCGTGGAAGACAGAGGAACCGCCTCTGGCCACCTAGTGGTCCGATCTACCATGGTAAGGAGATGTGTAAAACCCTGGGAAGGGGGAAGAGGCCCCACAAGGTCGATATGCACATGATCAAAACGCTTGGCCGGAATCAAAAATGGCTCGAGGGGCGCCCTAGTGTGCTGGTGAACTTTTGCGCGCTGACACGCCACACATGTGGCCGCCCACTCTTTGACCTCTTTGCGAAGGCCAGGCCACACAAACTTCGAAGACACCAACTTCACCGACGCCCGGACACCCGGATGAGAAAGAGAGTGCACCATATCAAAGACCCGACGGCGCCAAGCAACCGGCACCACCGGGCGGGGGCGGCCCGTGGAGACGTCGCAAAGGAGGGCAGGCCCACCATTTTGCACCACTACCTCCTCCAGCTCCAGACCGGTACTCGCAGCTCTCAGTGCAACGATACCCGGGTCCCCAGGTTGGTCGGCAGCCAGTGCTGAAAAATCAACCCCAAGATGCACAGGGCACACCAGCACCCGTGACAGGCAGTCTGCCACCGGGTTCGCTTTACCCGCCACATGTTGGATGTCTGTTGTGAATTCGGAGATCGCAGCTAGATGGCGCTGCTGGCGAGCAGACCATGGCTCTGTCACCTTCGCCATAGCAAACGTCAATGGTTTGTGGTCAACATAGGCTGTGAAAGGGCGGCCTTCGAGCAGGAAACGGAAATGACGCGTAGCCAGGTACAACGCTAACAGTTCCCGGTCAAACACGCTGTATTTTCGCTCACTGTCTCGCAAACCGCGGCTAAAAAATGCAAGGGGCTGCCACGCACCCGCAACACGCTGTTCAACAACTGCACCTACAGCCACATCCGAAGCATCGGTCGTGAGGGCGATAGGCGCCCGAGACGCGGGGTGCGCCAGAAGCGCCGCGTTAGCCAGGGCAGCCTTAGCCCCCTCAAAAGCCTGGATCCTCACAGGGGTCCAGTCAACCTGGTCCTTAGCTTTCTTAAGCTTCAAAGCACCATACAACGGTTGCAGGAGTTGGGCCGCACGAGGCAAGAAACGATTGTAAAAGTTTACCATGCCCAAAAACTCCTGCAGCGACCTGACCGAGACTGGACGGGGAAAATCCGCAACTGCATGCACCTTCGAGGGCAAAGGAACCGCACCCTGCGACGAAATGCGATGGCCCAAAAAGTCTATGACAGACAGCCCAAACTGGCACTTGGCTGTGTTCACAATGAGACCATGCCCATCAAGGCGCTGGAAAACCTGCCTAAGGTGCGATAAATGCTCATCAACCGACGGGCTGGCCACCAAGATGTCGTCCAAATAGACGAAAACAAACGCGAGGTCACGTAGCACCGAGTCCATCAAGCGCTGAAATGTCTGCGCTGCGCCTTTAAGGCCGAACGGCATTCGCAGGAACTCGAAAAGACCAAACGGTGTAATGACTGCAGTCTTGGGCACGTCCTCTGCCCGCACAGGCACCTGATGATAACCTCGCACCAAATCGATTTTAGAAAAAATTGTCATGCCCGCCAGACGAATTGAAAAATCCTGAACATGCGGAATGGGATAACGGTCATGGGCCGTAATGTTATTTAAACGGCGGAAGTCACCGCACGGCCGCCAAGACCCGTCCGCCTTGGGCACCATGTGGAGCGGCGAAGCCCACGGGCTGTTGGACCGCCTAACGATCCCCAAACGCTCCATGGTAGCAAACTCCTCCTTCGCGGTGGCTAACTTCACGGTGTCGAGGCGACGCGAACGTGCGAAAACGGGCGTACCCGCAGTGGGAATGAAATGTTCCACGCCGTGTTTAGTAACCGCGGCAGAAAATGCGGGCGTTGTCAGCGAAGGAAATTCCGCCAGTAAGCGCTGGAAGACATCCTTTGACGCCGCGAAATTAGCATGTGTTAACGGCCCGGGCCCCCCTGTCTGACACGGAAAAGACGCAAAAGATACAGCATCAATGAGCCTGCGATTAGTTACATCCACTAACAACCCATTAGTGCACAGAAAATCTGCTCCGATAATAGGAACCGTAATGGAGGCTACAACAAAGTCACACAGAAATTTGCGTCCATTGAAACACACAGTCACAGACTTGGTACCAAACGTCTCTATAGCCGAACCGTTAGCCGCTGTCAGACGCGGACCACTGCCACAGGCCGAGAGGTCCGTAGCAACCGGAGGGAGAAGGCTCTTCTGCGAGCCGGAGTCCACCAGGAACTGATTACCTGATATGGAGTCATAAACGAACAGCAACTCCTCTTGATCGCCAGCGCCCACGGCTGCTACCGAGCGCCGGCTCTTCCGTTTCCCGGTGCCTCGAACGCGCACGGAGGAACACAGCGGCGCGCCTTGCTGCCGAAGCGCTGATGGAAGAAACACAGCTGTCCGCGCTGTCTGCGGGTGGAAACTGCAGCCGTCAATGCCGGAACCTCGTTCTCCAACGTCGGCTGCGAGGACTCCACGGCCACACTCTGCACGGAGACGTTCCTCGAAGTCAGCAGGATCCGGTCCGCCTGCTCAGCCAATCCACGGAAGTCGCCGGCCGCCAAGCAAGAAGAGTTGGCGAGGGCTGCGCGCACCTGCAGCGGGAGCTGGCGCAGAAAGATGTGCGGGAACAGGAAACCATCATCCTCGGAGCCCAGCAACGACAGCATCTCGTCCATCAGGTCCACTGCCGAACCATCGCCCAAACCGGGAAGCGACAGTAGCTTGTCCGCTCTCTCCGCGGCTGACAAGCTGTAGCGCCGGAGGAGAAGCTGCTTGAGGGCGGAGTACTTTCCGCGCTGCGGCGGGGCTCGCAGGAGCTGCATCACGCGCCGGGTGGACTGCTGGTCCAAAGCCGCAACCACCAAAAAATACCTGGAGTCGTCTGCCGTTACTCCTCGCAGATGGAAAAGAGCCTCGACGTGCAGAAACCACGGCGCCGGGTCGTTCTGCCAAAACTCCGGCAGTTTAACGTGCTCCGCGGAGCTGGTCGGTCGCGGAAGCTGCGGCGCCATGGACGTTGAGGAGACACGGTCCGCGGGCGCCGGGGAAGAAAATACGTCCTCCCCCGATGAGGAAGGGACACCATCCTCCTCTACCTCGAACATGTTCAAAAAACGGGGTCACCAATGTGGCAAGACAAGGAAAGGCAGAGACGCAGGTACTGTTTACTGTCGTTTATTCAGTAGCTAGGAAGAACAAGCACATGTTCCCCATACGGGAAGTATATATAGCTACAGCCTCTAACATTACCCATCAACCCACTGGGTGAGAGGACACACCCATGAGTGCACGCCACACTCTGACTGAATTAGTCCCATAGACTGTGGCTGGCTGCCAGGATGTTGGAATGTTGATGACGAGGACCACTGGTTAAACCTGGGTTTGTGATAATCCTTCTGGATTAGATCATTTTATGTAGAAAAAGGTGGTGATTGAGAAGAGACGCCAGGATTCTTTCAATTTGATATTATTTGCATTCTGTTTTAGAGTTGATGCATAACCACTGCCTCTTAAAGACACAGGGTGTATTGAAACACTCTATTGGAGATTCCAGAAATCCCTGTCTGTCTGCCTGTCTGTCTGTCTGTATGTGGGTCACATATCTCAAGAACTGTTCATTTTATCAGCTCCACACTTCACATACTGTTGAGGCGGCTGGGACTCATCATCATAAGGGAAGATGTCGTTCACAATATCAACACATTCACAGGAGCCTGTTCTCGGCATTGACAACTGATTCTCTAGTTCTGGCTTCTTTGCTTCACCAAACTTTGAATAAACAGGTGAACAGCTTTATGTTAAACAGCCCATTCCAAACAGACAGGTTTTCTAATGAACTACAAATTGAAGTTAACAACAAGCTTAACTATATGTGTATGTCTGTTAATGTTTGGTAATCCCTCTCTTACTTAGAAATATAAAATACTGATAATGTAGGGAAAGCTGTGAATTGCAGGTTTTCTAGATGCAGGCCATTTCATATACATGAGTTTGACAGTTTGGGCAAAAACTACTGTTTTTCAAGTAATTGCAAGAATTTCATAATTGTGTCAATCGTGCAACCTGATATACGCAGCTGCAATGTAATGCAGTGGAAAACCTAAGAGAGCCATTAATGTAACACACCTTCAATCGTCTCCAAAGATAAAACAGTCTAATTCATGAGAAGGAAACATCTAGAGAACCCATAATCACATACCTGGCAAGCTAAGTGTGCTGAGTCACTGCAGGAGAGTAAAGTATCCACTGCTTCAGCCTCCTTTCACAGGAGAGCGACACTTTTCATTTCACTGCGAACACAGTGCCATTAAAATGACTTCCCAACAAATGGAGACACCTGCTATCTCCAGCTGTCCTTCACAAGACGGTCAGCAGCATCATGCAACCTGCGTGTTAGCAGCCTCGCTCCTCATTAAACCTGTTATTTAACACTTCTTGTCCCGAACAAGTGGTTTGGTCTGTGGGATCACATATCAAAAATAATGGACACTCAACAGCCTATTGGCTGCCGCAAAGTGCCCAATCAATCACCGGCAAAATCTAAATATACAGATACTACTCAACTTACACACACAACAATATAACATTAACTGATGTAATGACAAGCACACCCACATACATACATACACTCACACAAGCTTTCTAACAAAGCTAACACTGTCAATATTTAATTTAAGCAGCTCCGTCAAAACCTTGATAGCCTTGAGACAGAGACAGAGACAGAGACAGAGACAGAGACACACACACACACACACACACACACACACACACACACACACACACACACACACACACACACACACACACACACACACACACACACACACACACACACACACACACACACACACACACACACACACACACACACAAATGTTCAGCAATAACTTCATCTTAAATGACTGCAGGTGAAATCCACAATGATCCACCCGCATGACTAATCTGGCCATCCTCTTTCCAATCTAGTCACACGTTTTTTTCTTCTCTATTTCTATCACTGTGGCTCTAAATATCATATTGTAATAGAACTAGGTCCACACAGTTTTAGATGCCCACGTTTGATATGTTGACCACATATATTTCTGAGCGTGCAGGCAAAAAGGTATGCATGACTAAAATAACCAAAGCACAGGGTGGCTCGTTTCCTTTTGCATTGTTGTGAAATCTTTTTTAAGTCCACCTACAGTAAGTACAGAGGGCAGTATCCTGATGTTGTCTCTCCCTGCAGAGATGCAGCCACACTGACCCACATTCCAAATTCTGGGAGATTACACCGCAGCACATACAACACACGCATAAACACACACACACATCCCATAAACCCAGTGCACCTGACATTTGTGGCTCATAGAAATGCAATTTCTAATGGCTTAGCGCACACACACAGACAGACACAGACAATGGGGTCTGTTGTTCTGCAGTCCATCAGCTAGTGGTAATCCTCGATATGTTTATCAGTGTGACTGGGGACTAACAACTGCACTCGAGGAGTCACACAAACAAAGAAGCAGAAACATGCTCAGACACTTAGAGAGGCTGCCTGGTTGCAGATAAGAGCCAGAGGTGGACGAGTGTGTGTCTGTGCGCCCTCAGTGGAGCGCTGCACCTTCAGCACTCGGGCTGAGCCTGGGGCAGATGGGTTGCTCTGTCACACATCACACATCTGCCAGAGCAACGGAATGTCTTCACTGTTGTAAAGAACAAGGAGTGGAGAGAGCTGAAAATAAACACTATGGATTGAGACAATATATATGAATATAGAAGACTAATTGTGCACATTGATTGTTAAATAGAGATGACACAAACACACACGATTTGAACCATGAGGGTTACTGACTTATTTTTCTCAGCACCTTTTCTTGACCACTTGACCCCTTCACTTGACAAGCCACAATCACCTTACACGCAAAAATGAAAGTAATAAACCAACAATGCCTGCTGCTCCGGAAGAGTAAGGTTGAGACTACATCCATAACAATACGTTTTTGTTTTAAAGCTGCGTTCGAAAACGAAGGACTGAATCAGTAACTTTGCATTTTGCACTGTTGGATCTTAGGAAGGTTCTAAGTAGAGCTTCAAAATGCAAAAAGAAGAAATGGGAACAAGAGACCAAAAGTTGTGAGCAGGCAATTTATTGAAAACAACAATTTAACTCTAATAGGCTGTTATCAGCTGATCAAAAGTTTAAGACCACAGCCTTTAAAAGCCAAAATCTGTGCAAAAATGTGGATTCCATGTCATTTCCTGTCAAGTAATCACACTGTGAAGATCTCTTGAAGGCAAAGGCAAAAAAGCTCACCGTCTTTGAAAGTGGTAGGATTGTTGAACTGCATAAACAAGGCCTCTCACAACGTGCCATCGCTGTCATTTTGCATTTCTTAAAAGATCCTCAGGGTTATGGAACAAAAAGTGGTAGACCAAAAAAAATCTCACCGGCGCTGAGCCGGAGGATCCGAATGGCTGTCCGTCAAGGATGGATGGCAAGGGAAGTTTACAAAAATGGATTTCAGTTCCAGACAGTGGATGCCCTTCGTGAAGCCATCTTCACCACTTGGCGCAACATTCGCACTAGCCTTTTGGAAACACTTGCATCAAGCATGCCAAAACAAATTTTTGAAGTGATCAACAATAATGGTGGAGCTAATCATTACTGAGTCAGTTTTTGACACTTTAATTTCAGTTTTAGGAGGGTTTTTTTTATTTTTTTATCTGTGGTCTTAAACTTTTGATCAGCTGATGAGCAGCCGACTTCAGTTAAATTGTTGTTTTCAATAAATTGCCTGCTCACAACTTTTGGGCTCTTGTTCCCATTTCTTCTTTTTGCATTTTGAAACTCTACTTAGAACCTTCCTAAGATTCAACAGTGCAAAATGCAAATTCATGCATTTTTTTAACTGGTCTTAAGATTTTGATCAGGAGTGTATTACTACAGCATTCACTTGGAGCAGTTTCTCTTCTTTGCAGTTGGTTACATAGTAAGTTGTGACAGTTGTAACTATAAGTACCAATCATAAAGCAAAGGCAGACTGTTCATCTAAAATGGGACCAGTAGAGTTTCCAAACTTGTGTGGACGACAGGTGTAAACATAGCAGTCATGATGCCTTTTAAAGCTAAAATATAGTAGTGTTGAAGTATCCTGCCTTTAACTGACAGGAACTGCATAAAGTATTCTTTTTTAGAAACCAGCAGCAAAGAAAATTCCCATGACATAAAATTGTCACAAAACAAACAGGTGTAGCAGCTGGATGGAGAAGCCAGCGTACACTCTCAGAGTGGAACACATTAAAAAAGACCACAAAAACAATCAGGCCAGAGTAAGGAGAAACATCTGTGTTTAAGTGTGTCACACAATTGTTTCGCTATGAGTCAGCAGAAATTGGACATATTCCACTTCCTCCTATGGTGGTTGAGAGGGGTGGGGTGGACAAGGAGCACGGCTGTCACCATGGAAACTATGCCTTTTCCTGTCGAGTCATATCTCAGACACAGACAGATGCTGTGAGCAACATAGGGATGGATCAGCAGCACAGATAATCGTTGGAGTGAAGCTTAACACTATATAGAGTTACACAATGATACCACGGGAGCTGTATTCAGGTGTTCAAGGTGACTCTTAGCGCATCTGTTTATGAAGTAAACCATGTATTACAATAGCTTGCAGTCCAATTGGCCCAAGACTTATAGACATGCAACTTCAAGTCAGTTCAAATTTCAGATCTAATTTGATTTTGTTCAAGCTAAGAAACTTATATTGACAATTCTAGGTGTAAAAGAATTGTTGGGAATGGGATTTGCTTGTTATCATGGCAAGACAAATTAAATCCACTAGAGCCATTTTAATGAGTCTTCAACAGTTTCGATTGCCAGGAGTTAATACTATGCACATACTGTCAATAAATCAACCTGAATTTAAATAAGATTTTTTTAAGGTGCCTCATAATGACATTGCTTTTACTTCATGAATGGACCCACCATACAACCAGTGATCCCCACGTGACGGGCCATTGGCTCCCCGATCCCAATTAATTGGTCATCCTCAAAGCAAATCATTGGTCTACTGGTCAAGTAAAACAAAACAGTGTCCTCCCCCTCTCTGGGATGATCAGCTTCTCACCTCCTTCAAGGGTCAAAACAATTACAAACACTCAGATATGGTTGAACAACAATTCCGAAGAAATCATTCTAATTTTATCCCCATGGTGTTGATCTCTCTCTTCCTCTCTCGCAATGGGGGCAAAAGGTTTGATATCCAGGAACAAAAACTGGATAGCAGGCAGGCAAAGAACACAACATGTCCTCTCTGTGTGTCTGTGATCCCTGCTCCATTTCAGTAGCCTAACAGCAGGAGACCTACACACAACAACCGGTGCAGTCAGAGTTCAGTGTGTGTGTGTGTGTGTGGGTTTGTGTGTGTGTGTGTCTGTGTGTGAACATGTGTATCACTGGATTACTGTTACATATAACCAGCAAATAAGGGATATATTTAGGAGATGCAGATGTGAGACTATAGCAGGATAAATTAAAAGTAATACTGATTTAATACATTATTGTTTGGACATTGGGCTATCAGGGGTAGCTCTGACTATCGTCAATCACCAGGATCATTTATTGGCACAACCCTGACCCGACTGTTGCTGAATACTGTTGCCAAATCTGATTTCCTTATCATTCAGTGAGCAAAAAAACAATGTATATCCAGCTGAGACACACTGGGGGCTAGAGGCTCTGAATCATCTGTAGCGGCACTGTGAGCAGTATAAACATCCTGAGAAATGTAGCTCTTATTCCTTTAGATTTACAATATATCTGTCTCCAGTAAATCTGTTTACGAGGAGTCAAAGTACAGTTAAGTAAACATGTAGTGTCAATAAATGACAGACCACAAAAGAGAAAATCACAGTCTTTACACATCACCTGTGTATATGCACACACATGAATAGTAAATACTCACAAACAATCTATACAAATATACTGAAAATATGCACACAGCCAAGGTTTATGTGTTGGTGTTGGCCTTTGGTTGCTTCGAGCCCTGGAGGGAGCAGGGATCTGGCAAGACTCCCTGGTGGCACTGACTGACCCACTTCTATGGCGCTCTATCCCTAATGTGACCCGTTGGAGAGCAAGAACGCAAGAACACACACACACACACACACACACACACACACACACACACACACACACACACACACACACACACACACACACACACACACACACACACACACACACACACACACACACACACACACACACACACACACACACACACACACACACACACACACACACACACACACAACTGCTTAACTACAAACCCGAAATGACTAAGACTCTGAGAGGGGGAAAACCTCCAAGTACTGCTTTTGCTATCTCCCGCCCTCTCTCTCTTTCTCTTGCTCGCTCATCTCTCTCTGTTTTCTGATTCTCTCACTTTGTCTGAAGATCAACCATTTAGGTCACAGCTATCTGATCCTGCTAAAATGGCTACAACATCCGGAGTGATTATCCATAGGATCTCTGATAAAACTAGGCTGCAACAAACCCAAGCTTTTTTCAAATTCAGTTAGTTATAAATGAAGCCAATAAATAGAAGTAATATAGAGTCACTGGTTTGAGTCCAACAAAGTCCAACAGCCCAGATAACAACACAAATTGATGCAAAGCGTAGAGATAAGTCCAGTATTTCTGCCAGGGTAGAGTGTGCCTCTGTGTGTGAGTGTGTGTGTGTTGAGGGGGGGGGGGCTATTTCATCTGGATTTATCCCAGTATGGCGGGGAATTTGGTGGTGCGCATGTGTCGTACAGCAGCAGTTGCAGTGAATGTCAATAGGTCATTAAGATCTATGTAACTTTTAACTGCTAGCTAGTAAAATTGACCTTTCTGTCTCCTCTCTTTCTCTATCGCTCCCTCACTCTATCTCCCATCTTGCAGAGATGAAACACTGTACGTGAGTCTGATACGGTTTGTTTTGCTTCCGTGTGAAAGGAAGATTTCATTAAAAAGACAAACGCCGGAGTGAACAAAGTCAAACTGATATTTCACCGGCATGAACATATATGGCAAGGTGTAATCTCTCTCTAGTGTTCAGTCGGGTAATATGAATCCATTTCACAGAGCTTTAAATGACATTTGAGGTCACAGGTCTTCATGCTAGGTTGTTGTGCTTTGAAAGCAGATTGTTTTATTATCAATTAATGATTTTTTGATTAATAAGTTAATTGTTTGCTGGAGTCCAAGGTGACATTGTCCAATTTCTTGTTTTGTCTGACCTACAACCTAAACTCAGTTTGCCAAGATGCTTGACAAAGCACTAAAATGATTAAGTGCTTCTCAAATTTGCAGTTAATTATTTTTCCGTCAATGAATTAACTGATTAATTGACCAATTTGTCTCAGCAGTTATGACAACTTCTCAATCCCTTCACATGCTTGTTAACGCTGAGGCAGGTTGCTAATCATCAGCTGAGATAAATAACATAACAAAGCATGGAACTACAGTAAATACAGCTATTGACTGTGCTTTGAAGCTAAATAGAAAAACCAAACAACTCAGACAAGTATATCGTCAGAGGGTGCACCAACCTGATGGTACACTGTCTATTTACGTAAGCAGTGACAACATAGCAAAACAGGGTGACTGAACTTTTTAGGGTCAGTAAAGTAGGTATGAGCTCCTCATGCATATTGTGCACTAATCGTGTGTATATGCATGTGCCCGTTTGTGTGCATGTGTGTGTTTGCATGTGTATCTGATCCGGCCATAGTCTGGAAGGAGGAACAATGGCATTCCTGTGCTCTGAGCTCCAGGTGGCTGTGGAAACCCAATCCCAAACCAAGCCTCGCTGGCACACAGAGTGCCGGGAACGCCGAACGCTGCTGCCTCTCTCCGGAGACAGGGGCCAGAATAGAGCTATTGTTCCAGACCAGCTCGGAGAGCAGCACATGCACTGCAGCCACCCTCAATGACAAACACAGACGAGCACAAATACTAATACACACATGCAGTGGATATCTTCACTTTCATTTTTACTGATGTAAAACTTAATTATGGGGCTGGGGACATATCTAATTTATGACCATGATTAAAAAGATGTAACAGTAAAACATCTAGGTTGCATTTGGGCACTTTTGACTGGGATTTTAGCAAAGATCAAACAAAACATATTCCAAAGCATGCTGTTACCTGAACCACCTGTATTACCATTACATAGAGGAGGCATACAGCTCATTACTTACACATACCCTCCATATAAGCTACAGCCACATTGATGCATCTACACTACACACATTTATATCTCATACATGTTGATGGATATGATTGATGCCATTCAATTCATTCGTCGGATTTTATCATAATCCAAATGCTTATCTCTGATATAATGATCCTCACTAGGCCAAAATGTTCCCAATTTGCTAAAAAACGGTAATAAACCCTGACAAAAATAAATGGGACACGTATACCAAAGCAGGCACAGCTGCTGAGGCCTGAACACACAGTTAACACACACAGGGCAGGAAACGCATCACACAGACTCCACGGCCTTGAAATGAGGAACATGATTCATTTCCTTTCGGTTCGAGACAGTCAAACCCTAGCACAGCAATGAATTCAGATACACAACTCTCAGGCAAGGTCCGAAACATGACACTTACAACAACCCAGTTCAGGAAACCGTTCATGTTCCGTTCAAGGCACCAAGAGCCGATGCTACAGGTAGCACAAAGGTTCAGCAGCTTCCCTCCAGCGACGCAGCACATTCTCCATCTGCACGTGCACAATCAACAGCACACACACTCACCAGGGATTAATAATACATGGTTCCCTTTTCTCCCCCTTTGAGGAACATGACAGATTAATTTAAGCGGTTCTCTGTCAATCCCAATTCTTCATCTGCTCTGCTCCACAGCTGCTGCTTCTTGCAGGATTGATACTGAATCCATTTTCTTATCTCGCCAGATAATTACAGCATTGTTAATGCTCACTCGCTCATGCATTCTCTCCTCTGTCACTCACTCAGGGTGTCTCTTCCGCTCACACACAGATAGACTCACACACAGATAGACTCACACACCGTCATCCGGCACATGCTTCAACCAGGTGACTGAATTACAGGAAATGTGATTACCCTAGTTTAACATGGGAGGACCCTCTAAATCTACAGCCCAAAAAGCAAAAGGGAACAGATCGATTGAGGTCCCTCGCTTATCTCTCCCCATTTGTATAAAGGCAAGTCCAAGTCCTCTGATCGTGGATAACGCCTGCAAGTATCTAGTCCAGATTCACATAATTCCACTTTTCTGTGAAAACCAGGATTGTGATGACTGGGAGTCTTCACAGGCATCATGCTAAGCGGAATCACCTGACCTCTATCAGGACACAGGGGACACACCAAGCTGTGTGCAGGGGTTAAATTCCGAGTGCACAGCTCATCTTTCCAGGCTGTGATGCAACACTGGAGCTCTGAAATGTCCAGGGGACAAACACAGATGAGGAAGAGCGTACCTCCACTGTGCACGTCCACCACGATGGTCCATTTAAAGCACGAGCTACGGTATGATACAGTGCACGGATGCAGGCTGTATGTTAACGGTCTCCACACACACACACGCACACGCCATTCGAACTGTCAGGGAAACTGACTGCAGGCATATGCGGCAAGTGTGAGATCATATTATTCTGGCAGTGGCCCATTCTCCACACATCGACATTTTATCGAGTGTAAAAGTATTTATGAGCCTCGCTATCGACGAGATGTGTTTTATTCCTGAAAGCACGATTCTGACCCTGTGCGGAGGAACTGGTGCTGACCCATTACCGAGCCAGTAAAGTGACCATTTGTGTGTTTTAGCGGTGAGTCGCATCACATCTCGGTTGCTTGGCTGCTTCTGTCAACAAGAGCCGCTCCGCTGTAGGGGCGCCAGCCCGCTGCCGCTAGATAACCTCACCGCTCCGCCGACCAGAAACAAGGCTGCGGCGGTTGGCGAAAAAGAACACAGACGACAACACAATGGCTCCCGCACGCTTTGCTCGCTTACCCGGGGTGACGGGGCTCCTCGGGTCCGCCTCCGAAGAGAAGAGACGACGGGCAGAAGGCAGCCGCGGTTACAAAGTATCGCAGCTAAGTTAGCGGGCTAGCTAGCTTAGCCGGCTAACGGTGATGGTAGAGGGAGGAGGGAGCTGTGTGGTCCTCTCTCCCCGCGTCGACGAGACAAACCTCGGCGGGGGAAAAAAATAGCCGGGGTGTTTCTCAAGGCGAACGCGACCACCGTGTCAAAAAGTCGGCGGAGGAGGAGACATCCATCGGGGAGGGAAGCGAGACTGGGAGTGCGGGTTCAGACGGCGGCAGCAGCGCTATGCGGTGTGAGCTCCCCCTCTCTACGGACGGACGTGCTGCCTCTGCCTGGGTCTGTCTCACCTACTGAGGGAGAGGAGAGGAGCTCGGCTGCTGATGTGCGAGGCGAACCCGGGCAGCATCACCGCTCATCCCTCCCTCCACCAACCCGGAAGAAATACTACAACAGATCCCATCCTGTTTTACCAAAAAAAGTGCTACAGCTGCATTCGAATGTTTGCACCGTGCAGGATTTAGTCTGGACAAGAGGTTTGGACCAAATGACTGAGGGAGGAGCAACAGATCTCAATATATAGACGATATACTGAATAATAAATGCATGTATTTGACATAAAAGCCATATAAATTAGATAATGTCGCCTTGTAGAGATTAACTGCATAGGTACGTAATTATTATTAATATGGGCTCGTAATTTAACTCGAATCAGACCGAGGAGTGAGTCATAATAAAGAAGAATTCATCAAAGTCAAAGGGCAAACAGTCAGACAGTCTTTGCCTTAGAACGATAATTATACATCACACATTATAATTCACCAGAGGGTAAATCTTTTACACTGCAGCCGTATATTAACCCTCAGGGAAACTGCGGCTGCCTCACATTCACAAGACAGGAATTTTAATTAGCACCCTCTGTACTTTAGCTGATTGTTTCATATGAGAGAAGATTATGTTGAATAAGCTGTTCAAAATGAAAGGGGAAACGCTCATGTTGTTAAACTCCATTGGTAACCGAGAAATGTCTTCATTTAAGACCAATCAATTATCAGTCAAAATGGATTTTGTATAGCCCATATTCACAATTTGTCAATTTGGTACGACATCCTCTGCCCTCAACCCTCAGCAAGAGTGAGGAAAAACTACCAAAAACCCTTAATAAACGTTAATAAAATGACAATTATTTACAACATCCATGAGTAAAGACAGTGTCCAATATGAATGGATGTGTGTTAAGTATTTATGCAAAAGAAACTGTCTGACAGAGATTGAGGGAGCATCAAGACAAATAATGATATACTCATCCATTTTTATCCAAGTCAAGAGCCTTACCATCAGCGGTGTGAGGTTTTAGTGAATAACTCCATGGGAAAAAGCTCCTGGCCGAAAGGCATCCATTATCCTGGTTTAACCAAACAGCGACACTTTGACCCTTAGGGAAGTGACTGCTCTTCCTGCAGAAAACCAGAATTTCAACTCACAAACTACAAATTAAATAGAAAACGCAGACAGTATTGAGGCCAATCGTCATTAAAACTTGCCCTCTGGTGCTGCTGTCGCCTTCATCAAGTGGTGTCACTTTTTTGCCTCTGTTTTTGAACAAGCCATGGAAGTGAAGGCTTCTTTTTTTTTAGGTTTGAAGGCATTCAGACTCAAGTTTTTAGTATTTCACTGCCTTCAAAAACAGGATATGAAACTGGCTCCTGTATTCAACATCCCTGTCCTCTTTTTCTATTTTTAGTGATCCAGCAATCTGTTTCCTGAACTTATCCGACTGTATTCATCAAAGCTGCTTTGTGTTCCCAGATGCTTATCAGGTCAATTGATGCAATTCTAAATGATGAGACAGTTATCTGCAAAACATTATTTAAAACAAAACATTTGCTTTTTTTCTGTCAAAGAGGAAAAACGGCTGATCCTTGACGAGTTTAATTTACCGTGAAATATACCTGCGGCATGCTCAATAAACTGGTTAGGTCAGTTTGACAGGGGGCCATAACTTCTGCCTGCTTTCATTGGCCACCACTTTCAAACATACCATCCATCCTGAATGACCTCAGATCCATTTAAGGACTTGTCATTTAACGCTTAGAACAGAGAGGAAAAAGACAAAAATGTTGAGAAAAGAGAGTGGCGAAGAAAATTGTCTCCTCTTTTCCACCACGAGCAAACGGCGAAATCTTTACGGCAAATGGGAGACTCTCGGCTACAGGAGGCTATAAACAAGATGTCAACAGTATTGCTCACTATTACCTGTTCCATCAGGGGAGTGTTTAAATGTCTTCACTGCGGGCATAACCTTTTTTTCATCACGATTTATTACCAGAATAAGAGAAGCACTTGGGAGTGCTCAGGCTATTGCCATTGCCAGGCAGAGCGTAGCTGCCTGACTCAGTGAGTTCATTTTCTTCACTTGATACTAATTTATTGACTGCTCATTCACAGGGAAGGTAAATTCTGTTTTTGATTGGCGGTGCAGTCCAGGGGGCAACTCTGAGAAAGATTCACTGAGGCCAAAATGTGAGGAGCACGATACGGCGTCCCTCTACTATCTTAGAGAAGCACATGCAAATTGGCTGGTGTCCGCGTCACTGCCAAACTCCTGTTGCACAAAATGAATTCAGCCCGGAGCCATGTATCATTTTTATGACTCAACGTTCTACCTGCACAGACAAAAACCACTGTGCCGACTTGATGAGATGTGAATAGCAATACAGCTGCACTTCTAGGTCAGGTCGGGCTGAACGTATTCAGGAAGCAAGAAACGCCACAGTGAAAGATTGAATATGTGATACACACACAGCCTATTTGCATTCTCCCCTGACAAGCTTGCCTTCTTGTATTAGTCATTATACATCTGCAAAAGGCTTTCACAACCTTGGCTTTCTTTTCTTTTTTTTTACTTATTACTTTTTCTACTTACAGTCTGTAATTATATCGTTGGAGGAGAAAATCCACTGTAGCTTCACCAAATCCACTTTAAAGCTGTGAAGGATTGGATTTGATAAAGCAGTATGCTCCCTGTTATTCTTTTTAAAATAAATAAATAATAAATATATCCTTTGTGCAACATGCTGGTAGAATAGAGAAGCAGGCCTGGGACTTTGAGTTGTAGTTTAGGGAGGCCAATACTTCACAGATACACCCTTGAGCAAGGCATCACTGTACAAATTTGTTTAACAGTGGCGTAAGGCTAAAGTGAATGACACCAGGTTCGCTCAGTTATCTGTCTATAGATTTTCTTTCTGCTTTGACGTATAGAGTTTGCACATGCTTTAAATGTTTCAAATTCTTTGACTACTACGAGTGAAATGCCCTCACATGCATCTCTCTCTTACCACACACACTAATACATATTCAAGTAATCTTTCTATCAATTTAAAAGGTCCTCACACTTGGCCTTGCACATGCATGCACTCGCACACGTGAGATATCCATTCCCATCAAAAACATTGACACATATCCAACACCAGTCTATGGTTCGCTGACAACGATCAATAAAGTGTTGCTGGGGGCTGTGCCGGGCTTACATGTTTGGTTCGACTCCTACCCCGGAGTCATTAGAGCAGAAGACTCCACCAACTGGCTCACATAATGTGCTTTTAAATGACACCCCTAAGAGCATGTATGCATATGTGTGTGTCGGGTTGAAAATCCGCTGCCGAGAGCAGCTTCCCCTCGTTTGACAGATGAGCTGTGTGTAGCAGCCAGATGTGTTTAGACTATAAGTTGCTGTACAGGTGGTTGAAAAACTCTTACTTTGATGTCACTGGTCCCAGCCGGCTGTCGGCCTCGTACAGTAAAGGATGTGTTCATAAGGAAGGGGGTGTGTGGGTCCGGTGCCTCACAGTTACCGCTCATGGTTTAACTTCACCCATAAAACATTCATATCTGTTTGCAATTGAGCTCGCACACAGTCTCTAGATATACTTTATTCATGGAGCTGGCAGCGGCGGTAGGCCAGTGCTGAAATATAAATGAGACATTTGGAGAGACCTTCCTCTGAATCAGCATTTCCCCCAGCAAGTGTGGTCCTCTAGTCACCATCAGACACGACAAGGACAGTAAAGATGCCGTAAAGTGACTGTGTGTGTGGCTCTCAAACGCACACCAAACACCAGCATCCTCGGTTCACCAAGGTCTCCACAGCAGCAGCAGCCGCAGCAGGAACAGCTCAGAGGGCACCGTGTTGAATTTGAATGTGGTACATCTTTGTTGTGTGGAGATGTGTGGATGCTGACAGGGCCCTCCCTGGTGGGCCAGTGCAGATTGATGGATATGCTAGAGGCGCGCTCCCCTTTAAGGTGTTTGTGCGAAAACCTGTGACTGAGAGACAAGAGAATTACCATGTACCTCCCAAGGCCTGGGATTCTACTCTAATCAAAGAGCAGATAACCGGAGGCCACTTCAGCCTGCAGTGACGCTGACAGGAGAGCGTGTTCAACTTCACCTGAACTACTTTATAGATCCCTGTCATGGACGCTTTTTCACATTCAATGATTCACACGAGGTCCTAGCAAGTTCCGTTGTTGTTATAAATGTATTTAAATAGTAAATATTTGGCCGTACAGTGTTCTGCTTCAGGATATCACAACCTGTGGGGTTGCAGGGATCAAGGAATTTATCTGAACTGGATAAGGACTAAGAGACTTCTCCCTCTTTTGACTATGGCAACTTTCAGATTCAGAAGAAATAATATGTGTGTAAATTAAATTAAGACTGGACCTATAATCTTTAGAGTAACAGGTTTCAAGCTGTTGGATGATGCGCCAATATCATTACACTCTGAATGGAGAATACATTTATTATTTAAAACACCTGACGTGCTCCTGGATCACAATGCAGGTCATCTGAAGAAGCTCTTCTGCACTTCAACATCTCTATGTCTGTGTGATCTACTGAGCGGGCCACATGGCTTTCATAGTGCTGCCACAGATAGAAATATTTTCAGGGAGCAAAACTCCATCATGAAGTAGAACTTCAGATTCTTTGAGAAGAAGCATATTATTCTAAAAAAAATTGGTTTCAAGTATTGGAAAGGTTGTGTAATCCCATGGGTGAGATTGGAAAAATAGTTTATTTTTAAAAAAAAATTATCCCGGTCCTAATTGTGATATTTACTGTATATTTAGGATAAAACATATAAAAAGGCACATAAATTAGAAGAATGAGATTCAAAAAGGATATGGGCTCCATGGAAAAATTTTAAGATCATAATTAATCAAAAAGCGATCAATAAGAGGCTGTAGGCACAGAAGTAAGATACAATCAATGTTGAGTATGAAGAAAAAGTCCACCCTGTGCAACTTTAGCGGACGGTGAAGCAGCTTTATCATCAGCATATCAAGTCCCACGAGGAACTAAAAAAGTAATTGTCTTTACCTCAATTATATGATCCTCCTTTTTTCAGTTTGCATAGCTCTCTGGGTGCAGAACCTCCCCTGAAGCACGAGGTGGCAGTAGCACTCCACTAACAGTCATGCCTGAGCCTGCAGGTTGTACTTGCTTTACAGATGACAGAGACTCAGGTTAGGGTTAGTTTAAGTTCCCAGGAACAAATATGTGGAGTCCCTGAAAGTGTGTTGTGTGCAACATATAACAGTGTAATATAGTTACATCACTGACATGTTTATTAGAGACCTGATATGCACCTGATGGTCGAAAGAACATTAATTTGTCTTTCTGCGCATTTTCAATAGCCTTAACATGCCATAAACAAACAAATATAACTAAACCCCAATAACAATACACACACAAGCAAAAACAATTTAAAAAATAATTTAATTCAAATAGATCTAAATAAAGAACACTACATTCACTATTTTCTTGACCTTTAGCAACTGACCACAAAAAGATGCATGTTCCGATGATTATATAAAATATGGCTCCATTATTAAATTCACATATGAATGTATCCTTGCCTGCATGCTGCAATGATGTAGCCTTAAGGTATGAAACATGGAATAAAGAAATAATGGTCTAAAATAAGATAATGATCTTGAAATCAAGAAATCTAATACATTGCCCAAATAGATCCTATATTCCTCGTGGACAAGTGCAATGTACTGTTTTCTAGAATGAGTTGACTATATCTAATTAGAATTTCCCCATGGGATCAATAAATCATATTAAGAAATCAAAATTAATTTGTATATTATGTTTTACATTAATAATTTGCATTGGCAAATAACTAAAGTGATTGCGTAAAATCGCATCTGAAATTATATCGTAATGTAAGTGTAAAGTTTAAATAGTATTTAAAAAGTACAGGAAATGTATGACCTGGTGTTTGTAAGTCTCCTTATATTAAATAAATAAAAACGTCTGTATTGGTTAAAAAGTGGTGTCAGGTGCTTTATGTCCAGCGTTGTGAAAAGATAAATCTCTTTGTCAACGTTGCTGTTAAAATGTAATCGATCTCTAAATTTAATCTCTAAGAGAATGAATAAGCTCTGACTGACGAGTGAAGGAAACACATCACAAATGCGTTCAAAAAAACAGAAAGTCATGCCACACATATATGACGAATTGAACCACTGGATTGGTTAAGGATTAGAACGTCATCAATTTGCTGACAAGAAAGATATTCTTACTTTTTTAATGCAGTGTTTTTATTTTTTAAGTAATTCTGGAAATCTTTCACTTGACCCAAACATCCAGCAGCAGGGATTGCCTCCTCACCGACCAATGAGGATTGCCAGAGAGCAGGGCAGCTCACCTGCATGTGGATATAAACCCAGGATCTTGGAGAAGTCCTGTCATCGACTCGATCAAACAGCAACCATGAGGTCTCTGGTCTTCGTTCTGCTCATCGGAGCTGCTTGTAAGTGTCCAATTGACTTGCTTTCTAATAGAAGCCAATTCTTCTCCTTATAGTAAGAACAGCCTTGGAGGACGACAAGATCGTCGGAGGGTATGAGTGCACGCCTTATTCCCAGGCCCATACGATGTCTCTGAACTCTGGCTACCACTTCTGTGGAGGCTGCCTGGTCAACGAGAGCTGGTTGTGTCTGCTGCTCACTGCTACAAGTCATAAGTTTCTCCTTGATGCTATGAAGACAACATTTTTCATGCAGGAATCATTGTGTTTACACAGTATCATGAAACTTGCATTTAAAACCCTCATCTCTCTCCTTTGCAGACGTGTGGAGGTGCATATAGGTGAGCACCTGTCAGGGTCAATCAGGGAACCAAGCAGTATGTCAGCTCCTCCCGTGTCACAGGCCTACCCAGCTACGACTCCTGGAACATCGACAACGACATCATGCTGTTCAAGCTGAGCAAGCCCGCCACCCTCAACCAGTACGTGAAGACTGTGGCACTGGCCAGCAGCTGTGCCCCTGCTGGCACCATGTGCAAAGTCTCTGGATGGGGCAACACCATGAGCTCCAGTGAGTAATATTCCTGCATTGTTCTTTCAATGTCTGCAGTGCAACTCCTTCTAAATCTGTCTTGTTTTTCAGCCGCTAACGGCGACAAGCTGCAGTGCCTGGACATCAACATCCTGTCTTTTAGCGACTGCAATAACGCCTACCCTGGCATGATCACCAATTCCATGTTCTGCGCTGGATACCTGGAGGGAGGAAAGGACTCTTGCCAGGTGTGAAATATAATGGTCAGGCAGAATGACTATATGTATACTTGGAATTACATAATAAACTGAATCCTCTTAATCTCTGCTTGTGTCCGGGTGACTCTGGTGGCCCTGTCGTGTGCAACGGTGAGCTGCAGGGTGTTGTGTCCTGGGGCTACGGATGTGCTGAGATGGGTAATCCTGGTGTCTACGCCAAGGTAACTTTCCAAAGAGAAAGATATTTAATCCACAGTGAGACACTGTTGAGCTGATCTAACTCTGATTCTTCTTCTTCATCAGGTCTGCCTCTTCAACGACTGGCTGGAGACCACCATGGTTGAGCTACTACTACAAAGTTCAGTAGAGCAGCTCAACATCATTTGCTGTGCTCCTTCTTTTGCAATTGACAAATAAAATCTTTCAAAGCTGAATATTGAGTCTTGTTTGAAATTCTTGAAATGTTCTTCAGAAAATAGTTGTTGAACACATCCTTGTTAAAAATGTATTGTAAATCAGTGCAATTACAGAAGAGTCAAACACACTGAAGTTAGAGATGAATGTCTGGTTCCTTTGAAAAAATAAATAAAGAATTACTATCATTGGAAAAGTATAGGAAATGTATGACCTGGCGTTTTTAAGTCTCTTTACATTATATTTATCAAGAATTATTGACAAACATCACATAATTCAAAAGCAAAGCTAATAGACAAATAAAAACCAAGCCCAGAAACAGTTTTCTAAAACTGTTAACCAATAACCTGGAATAAATGATGAGGAAAATATAAAAGTGGTGTCATCCCTTTCCATTTTCTAAAATATTGTTTTATAATTTTTTCCAGCAAACATCGGCCGCTCAGAACAGCTGACGTTGCAAAACAGATCCAAAATATATTTTTTATAAATCAACAATCAATCGAAATTAAACTCCATAACATCCAAGGTATCTATGGATCTGTATCATATTAAAGGGAAACTTTTATAATAAAACAAAATAAAACAAAATAGAACAAATATCTCCCGGTGAAAAGGTGGCGACACACGCAACACAGCAACGTGGATGACGTTGCTGTGGATGACGACACATGTGAAAGGCAAACTCCTTACATATACAAAGGCACAAACACATTAATAAAATGAATATATATTCTGTCATATAATAGACATATTCTTTTATATAATAGACATCAGAGAGCCAACAGCATAAAAGGATGAAAACCCACTGTAGAGGTGTAAAGCACCTTGCAACACCAGTAACCAACTAGAGTCTACTCTAATTGAGTAGACTCTAGTTGGTTACTGGTGTTGAAAACAAAGTCTTGTCGGTTACTGGTGTTAAAAACAAAGTCTTGTCCACACTAAAACCTGAGGTATCATCAGAAGACACAAGCAAATCTACAGTGATGACTTCACATAATTTCAGAAGCTATAGTCTTCAGGACACTGAGAAGGCAATTAATAAGAGACCTTTTCAGGAATCTCACTCGGACCTGGCAGAGGTAAATGTGTTTCTTAAGATACTAAAAGATATAAACAACTCGTACAAGACACACCTACAGATTTAGAATTGAAATGACAACAATCTGAAAATGTATAAATTATGAAAAAGTTTATAAAACAAATAATTAATGAGAAAATTATTATGTTTTGTTAATTTTGTCGAGTTTGTTCCGCTACACAAGCAGACGAGTAAAATAAACATGTTAAGGATTTGATAAATAACAACTTTACAAATGTTCTTCAAGAATGAACATGAATGAACAACCAACTAATTATAAGTTTACGTTTCAGGCTTCGCTGAGCTCGCCAGACTCTCCTCTTCAGGACATTATGAATGAAAGTGAAAAGGGAATTTTGAATGAGACTGAAGAGGAACGTGAGGAGGAGATTGCATATGAATCTGAGGAGGACATCGAAGAGGAACGTGAGGAGGAGATTGCATATGAATCTGAGGAGGACATCGAAGAGGATCTTGAGGGGGAGATTGCATATGAATCTGAGGAGGACATCAAAGAGGATCTTGAGGGGGAGATTGCATATGAATCTGAGGAGGACATCGAAGAGGATCATGAGGGGGAGATTGCATATGAATCTGAGGAGGAGATCCAAGAGGAATTTGAGGGGGAGATTGCGTATGAATATGAGGAGGAGATCAAAGTGGAACTTGAGGGGGAGACTGCAGATGAATCTGAGGAGGAGATTGAAGAGGATCTTGAGAGGGAGATTGCATATGAATCTGAGGAGGAGATCAAAGAGGAACTTAAGGGGGGGATTGCATATGAATCTGAGGAGGAGATCAAAGAGGAACTTGATGGGGAAACTTTGCAGGAATATGACTATCCCTCTGACTTCGAGGAGGTAAGCTTGTGACATCAGATACAAAAAGATTTAACAACTCCTACACAAGAGTGTAGAAAATGTAAATTTGAATTAATTATTAATTCCTTAACAAATAATTAATGAGCAAATTATTATCTTTTCTTAATAACAATCCGTTTTCCTTATATGTGTATCTCTTCTCATTGCATTCAATGTATTATTCATTCAAATTCAATAATTTTGTGTTGTCTGTATCATTTACCTGTAATCTTGTCAAGTTTGTTCAGCTACACAAGCAGACGAGTAAAATCAACATGTTAATGATAAATGATAAATAACAACTTTACAAATGTTCTTCAAGAATGAACATGAATGAACAACAAACTAATTATTAGTTTACGTTTCAGGCTCCGCTGAGCTCGCTAGACTCTGCTCTTCAGAACCTTACGAATGAAATTGAAAAGGGAATTGTGAAGGAGACTGAAGAACGTGAGGAGGAGACTGAAGATGAACCTGAGGAGGAGATCCTAGAGGAGTTTGAGGGGGACACTGCAGATGAATCTGAGGAGGAGAACAAAGAGGAACTTGATGGGGAAACTTTGCAGGAATATGACCATCCCTCTGACTTCGAGGAGGTAAGTCTGTGACATCAGATACAAAAAGATTTAACAACTACTTCACAACAGTGAAGAAAATGTAAATGTGAATTATTTATTAATTCATTTAACAAATAATTAATGAGCAAATTATTATCTTTTGTTAATAAAAATCAGTTTTCCTTAGACGTGTAACTCTTCTCATTGCATTCAATATTATTCTTTCAAATTCAATAATTCTGTGTTGTCTGTCTCATTTACCTGAAAATCTGTAGAGTTGGAATGTTTACATTACAGTATATTACATTTCATTTATCTGATGCTTTTATCCAAAGCAATTTACAATAAGTGCATTCCACCATGAGGGTACAAACCCAGAACAACCTATAATTTTGTCGAGTTTGTTCAGCTACACAAGCAGACGAGTCAAATCAACCTGTTAATGATTTGATAAATATGCTAATTTAACAAATCTTCTTCAAGAATGAACATGAATGAACAACAAACTAATAATAGTTTTATATTTCACAGTTCACTGAATCGGAGCCATCAAATAAAATTGATCTCCAAAAAGACCTCCTGAAAGAAGGAGGCGCCAGAACTGCTCTTGAAGTGAACGTGAACAGTGTAAAACGAGTTCGATCTCAATTGGAAGATCACCTAAAGAAGGTGGAAAGGGCTGATAGCAGGTCAGGGGAAGACCACCAGCATCATGAAGATCAACAGCTGACTTCTGAGAGCAAGACGCCAAGAAGCAGACTTGAAGATGCCCTAAACCAGCAGCAGAAGGATGCAGACAAACTGGACAATCTGACCCAGGAAAACCAACAGCTGGCCTCTAAGAACAAGAGGCTACAAGGTGAACTGGAGGATGCTCTAAGAGAGATGAAGCTCGCTGGTGACGTTGCCTTATCGGAGCAATTGGTGACCAGAGATAAACTAGACTCTCTGATGCGTGAAAATCAACAAGTTGCCTCTGTGAACAAAAAGCTACGAAGTGAACTTGCCGATGCTGTACGTGAGAGACATGTGGCCGACATCCCCAAGCAGCGTGAACTGGACGATCTGACTGAGAAAAATCATCACCTGGCTTCCAAGAGCAAGACGGTACAAGGTGAACTTGAGGATGCTCTAAAAAATATAAGAGTTGCTAGTGAAGCTGCAATGATCAAGCACCAGGAGTACTCAGCTAAACTGGAAAATGTGAAGATGGAGAAAAAACAAGTTGTCTCTGAGAACAAGAGGCTACAAGCTGAACAGAAGGATGCCGTACAGCAGCACCAGGAAGACAGAGAAGCTTGCAGCAGACTTGAGGAACAAGTGAAGAAGGAGAAAGCCAGGTCCTTGCAACTAAAAAAGAAATTAGAGAGGCTAAAGAGAGGCTCAGCGGACATAGAGTCCCTGAAGTATGACAAGGAAACACAATGCCTGCAGAACAACGATATCACGGTTAAACTCGAGGCCATGGAAGCAAAATATAAAGAAACTATGTCGCAGAAAGATGAAATTAGATTTAAGAATCAAGCCATCATTGTTAAAAACCAACAGCTGGCTTCTGAGAACAAGAGGCTACAAGCTGAACAGAAGGATGCTGTACGGCAGCACCAGGAAGACAGAGAAGCTTGCAGCAGACTTGAGGAACAAGTAAAGAAGGAGAAAGCCAGGTTCTTGCAACTAAATAAGAAATTAGAGAGGCTAAAGAGAGGCTCAGCGGACATAGAGTCACTGAAGTACGACAAGGAAACACTATGCCTGCAGAACAACGATATCGCGGGTAAACTCGAGGCCATGGAAGCAAAATATAAAGAAACTGTGTCGCAGAATAATAACATTTTCTCTAAGAATCAAGCCATCATTGTGAAAAACCAACAGCTGGCTTCTGAGAACAAGAGGCTACAAGGTGAACTGGAGGAACATGTGAAGAAGGAGAAAGCCAGTCTCTTGCAACTAAATAAAAAACATTTATATAATATAGCGAGGCTAGAGAGAGGCCCAGCAGACACAGAGGAACTGATGTATGACAAGGAAACACACAGGATGGAGAACAAGTATATCACGGTTAAGTTAGAGGCCATGGAGGCCAAATATGAGCTATTAGTTGAAAGAGACAGAGCTCACTCTCGGCGGAATGAAGAACTCCTTGCACAGAAATACGATGTCCTCTCAAAGAATCAAGCCATCAAGCTCCAATATATAGTCGATGAGCTCAGGACACAACAGTCAGAGAGCAAGAAGAAATAGGCCCAGCTCGAAGACACCAAACGTCAGGAGCAGATACAAAGGGCCGTCTTGGAGGAGAGACTTAGTAACACCACCTCCACTCTTGAAATAGAAAAGAAGAAAACCATTCAGTTTGCCTATGCTCTTAAAACAGAAAGGGCCAAAAGTAAGAGATACAGTTTTGAGCTCACGGAAGCCAAGATCAATCAAGTAAAATTGCAGGAGCGGCAGCATTTGAGTCCATCCCTCCACAACCTCTGACAACCTGCACAAGAAACATCTTCCCCTACGAATTGGGACTGCCCTTCAAGAAACCTGCCACGTCAGTAGTGGTCATTGTAAACAGATGAGTCAAACGTTTTGCCTTGAATGTCATTGTAATAAAAATGGTTGAGATCTTATATAAACCTATGTTATGTTTTGAAGTTACTAGAGTCACAAATCAATAATTTCCAAATAAAATCTTTGCAAATGCAGGTGAATCAATAACATTTGAAACTGAAAAGTTTGGCTGCTCGGCCTTATTTCACGTCTGAATCAACAGCTCACAGCTTCAGGCTGCGAGCAGTGGTCTGTAGAGAACATGCTTTGTTATTAGCGGAGCAGTTAGGTTCAGTTCCTTGCTGCTATACGCTGGTTCTATCAAGTGCATCATGAGTCTTCCAAGAGGGCTGGTGCGATATGAAATTATGTGAAAATACGGGATTATAATGCAAATAAAAAAGATCGCTAGCATGCTAAAATTTGCGCATCGCAACCTTTTGTTTTAAGGTTGTTGGGAAATTACCATAATACATTGAAATGATATCAAACTTAAGACATTATATTCAACCTTATTAATGGAGGAAATACTACACTTGTGGGTACCTCTCCCAGCTTGCCGGTGATTTACGAGGCATTGTGGGTACCCCTGGGTTTGAAGTGAGGGTCACAAAAATATCAGTTCTAACGCCTCAGTCCCAACAGGTATTGGGACAACCTACCCATTCACCTTAACACAGGAATACGAAGGGGAAGGGCTAAGGGGTGAAATGCGATTGGGCCTTAAGAAGATGTTTTTTTTTAGTCTATTGCCTTTTTAAATGAACTTGTCTTCCATATCATGACTGACAACAACGGAATTTCCCTGTTGTGTGGAACAGTAAACTTTTATCTAATTGTGTCTTATCTTGAATTAATTTTGGATCACCTGAAAGAAATTGCTTGAAAACAAGTTTCAGCCACGTCACACCGACTCAATGTTTGATTCTAAAGCTTTAAAGCTCTTCATGATTATATTTTAGATCTTATAAAACTGAATGAGCTTTTAACTCCTCGACCTCCGTCATGACCGGATGAAAGTGCATCCTCACTATTGATGAAGAAAACGTGATATTTACTCTTTAAACAATAAATCCAGGTCTGAATCTGGGTAATAGACTGGTAGGAATCTGATAAATCTGGGTTAATACCAAGAATATCGCTGTATTGAAGTCAGAGAAGCGATGGTTTGAAGCATCAATCAACTAACTTATGTCGAAATAAACAATTTGTTTTACAGAATAGTCACAAATCTGCATAAGAGCCTGAATAGCAGGGATTTTATTTTTGATAAATATGAGTAAAATATGTCTAACACGATATATTTGTTTACAAAAAGGCAAAGATTCCGAAGATGAAAGTGTTCAGTTACCCATAAACTTAATTTTAAATAAATATTCATGAAATACAACTAACATACAAGCAAAGACATTTTAGTTAAATCTACAATATAAATAAATAAACATTAAATTAATACAAATATATAATTAAATTATATCCAAGTATGCCTTCCAGTTGCTGCTTTCCGTTACAACAGTCTATAAGAAAACTTAGGAGGGATATAAGATGAGATGAGCCCAAACCTAAGCCTTTAATTTCAGCTGCTAAATCAGTAAGATTGGCTCCCACTGTTAGCAGACATGCTACATGCTCTGACTTACTAAAGGCATGCACGTATCAGTATGCAAGATACAACAGCAAAATCCTTCTGACAATTAAAGCCAAGCAAGACAATCTCCTTGTTAACAAAGTGGAAGCTATTTCTGCAAGCTAGTATGACCAGACAGGCAGCTGTCGAAATAGCCACTCTTAAATTGCCACGCGAGGATGAAAAACCTCAATCAGAACTTGCAGCTTTCCAAATAACTAAGGGAATAGTCATTACTCCAGACGTTTTCATATTGTAGCTTGTTCAAGCTATGTCCTATGTGCAATGTGGGAAAACGAGTTCAGGTCAAGTCTGCTGGATGCCTACAACGTGCCAGGGTTTATCAATGCAAGGCAGTGCAGCGCTGCTGTCCAAACCGGGACAGTTAAAATAGGATGCTGTATATAATATACATATTATAGTCCTATTATACATTTATGAGTACACTGAAATAATGTTTTGTTTTGTTTGTCTATTTTTGTAAATCAATATAATCAAAATATAATGAAAATGATTTTAAATTTTAAAACATTATTATTATTGTGACGCTCTCTTATCCGGAAGTGAATTGATTGCACATCCGGTTGAAGTGTTGTTTACATCCGGATGGTGGACGCTGAAGTCTGAAGTGTTTTAGTGAGAAAACTGGATTCACATCGAGGAGATCCGCAGTTTTGATGTGTTATCGGTACAAATGGCTTCTCAGATCCCCATAACCGTCAGAGCCCAGCCGGCAGCCGCCTCCTCTGCCGCTCTCCGGGGGAAGAAACGTCCCGGCAGCCCTGCGGTCTCAGCCGCTCCACAGGCCCCCGGGTGCGGCAGCAAGAAGAAGAAAGCCCCGCTGATAGTGACACCGACCGCACCGACACAGGTACAACACCCACTACCACCAAAGAAAGAAGCGAGAAAAAAGACTGAACCTGAATATGTTCGTGTTATCGTCTAAAACACGTCGTATTCGTCATGAAGGCAGTCACAGAAGGCACAAGAAGTCAATAGTCCTCACTTTTAAGTCAGTTTGTTTCAATGCGATTATTGTATTTCGATAAATTATCATTTGTTTAATTTCTCCAGTAATATTTAAATTTATAATATTTGGAGATATATGTACAGAGAGGGTAATAATATGATAAGTCTATGACTATTGTAGTATGGTAAACTGCAGTATAACTATCGAGTATTGCATCGAACTCAGAATAACAATATTGATAAAATAAAAACTTAGGGTTAGGGTTACAT
This sequence comes from Platichthys flesus, assembly GCF_949316205.1. NCBI lineage: Eukaryota > Metazoa > Chordata > Actinopteri > Pleuronectiformes > Pleuronectidae > Platichthys > Platichthys flesus. Next base: position 15,664,940 of record NC_084955.1, read on the forward strand.
TTTGTATTGTTGCATGGTTTGGAAACCAATATGTATGCTATAAGAATAGTAGACCTGTTAAAATGACCAGAAATACTCCCTTTGACTGGGCTAAACAATAAACACCTTGGGAAACACAGTGCATATTTAAAACAAGGCTCAACAGTACACACCATTTACATTATAAACATTTAGTACACATCTTAACCCGATTCAAGAATAGGCAGATACAAACAAAAAAATGTTCTATTTTACTTTTCTATATCTTGTTGATGTTTTGTGAAAGTCATGCCAATGTTATGACATTTTTTATTATAATATGATCATTTGTAGACAGTTCCTAAAGAGGGTCAGGACAGTGCAGACCACTCACTCCTGGCTCCAGACACTCCTGAGTCTAATTCAGGGATTCATAGGCTTAATTTTTGTTTTATCAGTATCATTATTGAGAAGCATAACTTTGGATGCATTCTCTGCAAACCTTGTTTATTTGCACAGATTTTTTTTTGCGTTAGTGTTTGGTTGTTTATTTTCCGTGTGTACTAAATTCTGATTAGAGCTTTGCACAAGTCTGTAAAACAACAATATTGAAATACTTCTAAATAACCTTATTCTCTTATCCCCAAATGTGACTGTAAAGCACCGTTCATGCAATACAATATACATTAAATTGAATCTTTAGGTTTCAGCTTACACTGTGTGCAGCCCAGCTTTGGCTTTGTTTACCTTGAAAACACGTGGATGAAGAGCAATGTCAGATCAAATGTGTGAGGATCTGCTGTCTCATGTTTCATCAGATCACCGTAGTAGAGACGGTGCCAGAGGTGAAGGCAGCGGCATCAGTCGACAGTGTTCCGCCACCCGCCACGGAGCCCACTGTAAAGCCTCCTCCATTCAAAGACCCCTCGTTCACGGTCAGTGTCTACGTCCATCTTGGTGTAGGATTACCTGCTTCTATTGCTTCTCAGTCAGTTTATGTTCTCTTGTTCTCTGTCTCTATCTTGGCAGCACTCAGGTATAGGTGGAGCAGCAGCAGGCAAAAAGAATCGGACCTGGAAGAATCTCAAACAGATTCTGGCTTTAGAGCGGACTCTACCCTGGAAGCTCGATGATCCCAGCTGTGAGTGATTATATCCTAGCTGCTACATGTTGTTTATATAGTATGGAAGAATTTAAAAGTAATGCCGACAAACAAATCCATTCAATTAGTTGTAATCAAAGTAAGATTGTTTTAAAATTTTGATTTAAAATCATCTTTTGGTCAGTTGCGGGTTCTGTGTATTGGATTTGAGTGGCATCTAGTGGTAAACAAGCATATTGCGACCAACCCCATGCGTCCCCTACCTGCTGTTACATTACAGGTAACATGAAAGGCCCTCTCTAGTGCCAGTTGTTCTGGGCTACATGGTTGACAACTATGGAGGAACCTGCTCCTGAGGTAGACATAATGGGCTCATTCTAAGGCAGTGAAAACACAATGATACTCAGTTTCAGGTGATTAGACACTTGAAAGCTTAATTATGAGAATTATATTCAATTTCTTCCAATTGACCCTTAAATCTTAGATACTGGACTTTTAAATATGAGACTCGGCCCATAATTGTGTTTTTGTCTGTATACAAAGTATTTCAATGGATGATCCTTTTGTACTTACAGACTACAGCATAGATGCCCCTCCCTCCTTGAAGCCAGCCAAAAAATACTCTGACATCTCTGGACTTCCTGTGAGTATAGTGGTAAAACTGTGATTTAACAATGAACATTATTATTTGAGCCAAGTCGTGAAATGTCTCGTCTTTCCTTAGGCAAACTACGCGGACCCACAGACAAAACTACGCTTCACATCCTGTGAGGAGTTCTCGTACATCCGCCTCCTCCCCACTGACGTCGTCACAGGCTACCTGGCCCTTCGAAAGGCATCGTGCATCGTACCCTGACGGCAGAGTGAGCCCTGAACCCGAATCCAACCAGAGCTGAACTCTGTCATTTGAGGCAGCTGTCAGGGAGGCCGGCAGACTCTGAGAGCTCACAGAGGGGAAATCCTCCGCTGAGAGATCCACTGGAAAGATTGTTTCTCACAGTCACAAGTTGAACATCTGCATTGCTGTCGTGAAAAAAGCAGCTTGAGTCATAATTGTTTCTGTGTGACAAGATACACATAAGACAAATGTGTATTTTTTTTCAATTAAGAAAAAAAATAATTGAGTGTTGCTGATTGCTGGAGGTTATAATGTCCCTCGATCAGAAAATGTCCAGTGAACTGGACAAAACCTTACAGGGACAGAAAGTTAATTCTTATTTTTTAAGTTAATTGAAAACACAGCAGTAGGCAATTCCTTTGCATATTGGTTCAAACATATTTCTCGCTTTTCAGGATATTTTTAATTAAGTGATCCTACAAACCCTGCAGCCTGTTAGGGACCGTCTCATTCATTGTGGAGTAGACTGTTGTTTCTCAGGTTCCTAATAGAAGAGTCACTTGTAAGGATTCTGTGTTTCCTCTTGTGGTAGAATATCTGCTTCCAGTGGTGTAAGTGAGTTTTTTCCCTTTCAGAAACAATGTGACTACTCTCATTGGAAATTAATCTGATTGGTTTGGAGAAGAGTCTTTGTCCTTTTTTTTCATTTCGGTTTATTTTGTATGTAAAATTTCATAATAAAGACAACTTGATTTTTCGGTATGTTTCTTTTTCTGTTTCTGTTTCTTTTACAGATCGAAATTGAAAAAAATTCTGTTTTAACAAGTCTCCACTTTCTATTTTGATTCTATGACATTTTGTAAGAACGAATGTTGAACACTGATATTAAACGATTCTCTTGATAACAGAAAACCTCCACATCTGCTACAGCGCTCAGCGTTATCTTGGACCGTCTGTTTAATGCAGCAGCCTGTCTGTATGCAAGCTATGCAAATGTGCCGGTCTCCTTTTATAAGATACACCAAGCAGGCCTTATTTTACATGTGTATGTTAATGTAAAATTGGTTCCACACGGTTTTTAATTCCACTGCTGCATTTGATGTATGATTTGCTCTCCAACTGGTAGAGTGAGGACGTCTCATTAATCACTGGTGGCAGGCGTCCAGGATCCTTTCCATGGTATATTTAATGCTATTCTTCACAAATTTGATGAATGAGGCCCAATGTCTTTCGTATGTGAATGGTCCATATTATGCAAATGCTGACAATAAAGGCACCTGCACGTCCCCTGAGGGATCGACAAGCGTGCAACCTTCTCAAATCCACTGCTCTAAGTGCTGAGCTGTGAGTCCTTACCTGTTGAGATGGTAAGACTTACTTATCGATCAAATCACTTTTGCTCGATTCATTCTTGATATGTTGTGAATACACATTGCCCAATAGTCTGTGTTGGCACCAATCCCTCTGATCTTTAGAGGCTCCCTCCTGGGAAAATCAAGTTTATAAACATGTTGAACATGCCTGTGCCTTTAATATATTAAGAGACAGTTTGAGCGGATTAAGCAGTCAACACCATGGCTCAGTATTCTCACCTCAAGTGCACGGTCACACTAACGTGAATGCAAAGCAAATATGTCAGGTCAAATTTCACCAAATTTCACCAAAGTGAAGACACACTGATATGCTTCGCCACAGGAAGCAGATGCTTTATTCGCCTCCTCACTCGCACAGATTGGATGTGAACTGGAGGCGAAGGTTCGGCACTGAAACATTCACATATGTTAGACAATGCCCTCATTCAGTCCCCGGTCTGAGTGGCTGGAAAATACTTCACAACTGCAGGTGGTGCTGTGAGGGGAATGGGGAGCAGGGTCTGGGTTATATCAGCAAACTCACAGGTAGTTGGAAGGTTAGATTTAAGCCATTTTAAGACCACAGGGAACGTTGTTCAAAACAAACCTCTTAAATATATAATTTTGAGGAACAAAGAAGAGTTTACGGGGCTGTAACAAGCTACTGGAGTGAGATGTTAAGTGGAATACAAGCAGTAGATCAGCTGTGCTTGGTATTTATAAAGGATGCTAAGGGATGTGTCAGCATTAAAGCTCAAAGCTGTTATATTTGGTCTGATACATGTTACTCCTTATATGACCTCCTGATTGACACTGTTGCACTGGGCAGCAAGTTCCACAACTATTCTCATTTGTGCAGATGGCTGCTCTTACTCATGCCTGAATATAACTTCTCTCAGCTCTGGACTCTGGTGAAGCTGATGGAGGCAGTATAGTATATCTATGAGAGTCACAGCAGCATTTCCATTCCTGCTGTGGCATCAAAACCTCAACATAGTGATTAATGAACGGCGCCGGGGCTTTCTGCTACACAAGCACACCATCCAGTATAGTGTGTCTGTGTGTGCGTGCGTGCATGTGTAGGTGCTTTCGCAGTTTTTTGGAAATCTCTGCACTGAAAAAGAGAAAGGCAAAAAGAAGTGGGTTTATCTGTTTGTTTAGGGTTCGTACAGAGTTCGATAGATGAGCAGTGAAAACTTGCGGCCCACACGTCCTGCAGCGCCACCTGTCTCTGCAGTCACACGTTACCGCCACCTGGGTGCACCAGAGTTCTGCTCACTCTGATATCCAACCTCCCTGAGTGTGTTCGGTGTCCTGCTGTGAATCAGTAACATCGCAGATTCGAGTCCATCGCTGAACAAAGCCGAGGATGCATCCACCTGTACTGAGGATGGAGAGTCTGTATCCGCTCCGTCACAGGTCTGCCTGCCGTCCTCAAATTAGTGCTGTGGGATAAACACTGCCAACTAGTACAAGGCTGCCATAACAAGTCAAGAGAACACAGACGATTCATGTAATTGACTGCATTAATATTAATATGACTGCTACTGTTGCAGTGAAGCCGACAAACACACATTCACAAAAGTGACGGTGCACACCGACAGTAAAATTCATGATACAATATAAAAAAACATGAGCACACTGATTCAAACAGGCTGATGACAATCATTACTAATTCCAAAGTGGGCATGGAAATGGATGCAAGTAATTTGGCTACTCTACAGCTCAACCATATAATAACCATCATTAAGAATTTGATTAGGGGGGGGAGTAAAATGACTCATCTATCTTTGATGGAAGCCTTGGCACCTGCAGCACCGCACAGGATGTGTTTTCAGAGAGTGAGAAAACCAATCAGCGAGTGGCTCCTCTGTCGGTTTTGTTTTCATGTTTATACTTTGCTGAACTTCTGCGGGCAACTTTCTGCTCCACCAGGGAGACACACTCTGTGAACTAATGTCATCTGGGTGCTCATTTAGGTGCTGTCTGCCCTCGGGTTTTTGTCACTGTCACATTTTGGTGATGATGGAGGTGGCGTGGTGTGCTGTATTATGCCTACAGACAGTAATTATAGAGCTTCTCTCACTTTCCCAGTGCAGTGCATGCAGGTTTTTCCCTGGATTACTTTCTACCAATGTCATTGGACAAATTAAAGTTTTGCAGAAGTATGTGGGGGACACGCAGGTCACACTTGATGCACCTTTGGCTCAGTGAACCATCGCAACCAGGGAGAAGCTTTTCCACTCACAACAAGTTGGGGAAAAGCTGTTGATGGAAGCCGTCTTGCATTACTCATCCGACATGTCTTACTCCTTAAAATATATGAGAAAAATGAGAGCTATTGCAAAATCTGAGAAATGGACTCCACCACCAGCTCTGGTAAACTGATCGATAGAGCAGCTCCAGTGCCTGCTGAGCCAGCAGGGGAACTTTCATATTTATGGTTTTGACCTATTGGAAAAGGCGAACTACAGAAGTGAACTTCTTTACTGCCCGTTAACACAGATATAACATTCTGGATCTGTTAGACGCTTCTTCACCACATAAATAATTTTGCTCCAGCAGCTGAGGCACAATATATGGTGGTTGTCAGATCTGCAGTAGCTTCCGTTTAACTCTGAACACCAAGTCACAGACAGGGATCAGAGTTAAACACATGTAGAATGATTTTATTTCACAAAGATTATTCCTGAGCTCACAGACGTGCATCTCCAGGCGAATGTTCCCGGGGAATCCATCAGTGACGAGCTGTTTGCACAGTTGAGGTCTGAAAAACTTCCTGAAACCAACTGTCACGACAGTCACATTCACTTTTTGCAGCAAAAGCCAGTGTGCAGGTATTTGTGACAAGAGGGTGAAGAGCTATCCAGCAGTCTCCACAGACCTCACATAACCTCTGTGTTAGCGATGGGATGGAGTGCAGCTATAATCTGAATCAACTTCATTAAAGCAGCCGGGACAGATCCGCCTCGAGATGAGGGAGGGACCCTCCCGGCGAACCCTTACTCCATGTCTCCCAATTGCATCTGTGGACTCTGCCTGTAAAATAAATATTTTAACGTCTGCAGTGTGTTTATGGATCTCTTGTACCGAGAACCACTTCCACTTTAGAATTCACTTTGCTAGAATTTTGTTCAGAGTACATTTACTATGATTCAGTGTAACAGCATAGACAGCCTCTCCCCTCGAGTGGAGATTTATTGGGCTACAGGCTGGTGTAACAGGCTCCACAATCCCTCCATCTCTCATGCCTCCAGTGTTCGATGCTCACGTATCATTTTCAATGTTTGCATCGATAATTAGTCTTTTATACAATGTAGGAAGGTTGATGTCTGAGTTGTATAGTGAAGGCTTGATAAACTTCATGATTTGTAATAGGATGTAATTTGAATTTTTTTTGCTTATTATTTTAATTTTTGTATCTTTGTATTAATTTATTATGTTTTTTATGCAATCCTGGTTTTATCCATGGACGATGTACTTCTCCCCAATATCCCAGAATGAAGACATTGAATACAATCGTTCCATCTTGGCCCAAAATCATCATCTGGAGCCAGAGTTAGTGGAGAAGTGATCAGGGGATGGAGCTGTGGTACAAGGGTCCTGTCTATCTATGTGCTCGACCCATCAAACTGCAGTCTCAGCTGTCAATCATCCTATTTCTATAGCATCATAAAACGAATTAAAACCAAACTTGCTGGACAAAATTTGCACTCTCATGTAGAGGAGGAAGGACGTATGACCTGTACTGCAGCCAGCCACCAGGGGGCAATCAAGATGCTTTGGCTTCACTTTTGGGGGAGCAGTCATGTCGTCCATGTCTATTTACAATCTATGGTTTTATCCGGCTGTGCAACTAAACTCTGAATACATTTCATGTGGTTTTCAATCTTCATCTGTATGGACTTCAAATTATTTTATTTTAGGATTAGAAGATTTACCTCCTCCTTTTCAATATTATAATATTCAATACTGTCAAGAAAGATGACAAATAGTCTGGTTCATTACACCTAAAAACCAAAGCTTCTCTGAGGATTAAACCAACATATACCATGATTAGCTGAGCTTTAAAGTTGCTTGTATGTGGATTTTGTTACAAATAGATCCCTCTAGCCGTTTCCCCCCATTTCCAGTCTTCATGCTAAGCTAAGCCAACCAGCTCCTAGTTAATCTAACCAGCTACATCTAACTCTCAGCGAGGAAGCACATATGTCTGATCCAAAACTATAAAAGTATCCCTTTAACGTTTTATCCCTTCTTGTGGTTTATCATGTGGTCAACACCAGCAGTGCTTTTAAGCTGTGATTTGCCACCAAACCCTCTTTTTCCCCTCAACATCATCTCAATTTCTTTGTGTGTCGATAATCGCTGCTTGAAGCTATATTTGTTCTTGTATTCTTTCCTTCTTGGGAAACCTTTGCCCTTGGCCGCCTTCATGTGCGCACTTTGTCACCACTTGTGAGATATGTCACTCTCTTAACAGGGACAAACCACACTGGTTTTTAACCATAACGGATCACGGCGCGGCTGCCCACACAATAATACAGTTACACGGTTCATTTAGCTTGGGAAAATGAATAATACAGAAATGCTGATCGCTGCCTCAAGGAGGTTGAATATTCGTTTGTTTCTCTCCTCCCTACTTTAAATGCAGCCTGAGAGAATGTGATGAGATACCAGTTGTTCTTGGGCTGTTGAGGTCAAACAGCAAAGTGTCATCAGATAGCTAATCAACTCATTCAGATATCATTACACTGGGCTAAATCCCTGTTAATCCCACTGAAGATTCAATCAGTGTTCCCTTACAGGTCAGTGTGTTCCTGTGTGTGTGTGTGTGTGTGTGTGTGTGGGTGCACTCATGTGAAGGCATAAGGGACGGAGAGAAAGGTAATTCTTCATGTTGATGGACAATGATTGTCCTTCAATGGGCCACGTTCACCGTCTCCTCTCTGTCCTTCTCCTCTCTCGTGTTTCCTGTCCCGTCCAATCCTATCTCCTGTCTCCTCTCCTTACCTGTCTCCTCTCTCCTCAACCCGCTCCTGTCTCTGTTGGTCAAGGGATCATTGCTCTGCTTTGGTGTTTGACTGATGAATCTTATGCTTATGACACTTTTGTATAATGCTGTGTTTTCCAAAATACCATGCCTCTGCCACAAACGTTATCATTATGGCTCTGAGAATACACAGGATTTTTTATTTTGGTGTCACTCTCGGGGGTAAGGAAACAGAGATTGTATTTTGATTGAAGACCTCGCGTTTCTTCTTTTAATATAAAAAAGCAACTTGTTTTCAAATCTGTGCTTGCCATGCATAGCTCTGCCCGGAAGGTTTTAAATCTAACACAAATAAATAAACTGTTTGTATTTATACTATTGCCTTTCTTGGCCAGGTCGCCCTTGAAGAAGTATTTCTTTATCTCAATGTGACTTTTTCTGGATAACTAAAGGTTAGATGAATCAGTATTTCTGAAAGCACGTGTAACCTGAGGCTTATACCCTGCTGCCCTCAGGGAACTACATTTATTTTAAATATGTAGAGTAATTAAATTGCCAGTTCAAATACTTTTGCAAGTATTTTTATTAACCACATTAAAACAAGACATATTTATTAGATGAATCTTTCAGAAAAGGTCAGAAAAGTAATCTTGCCACCTTCTGCAGTGATGCAACATTAAACTGCCAGGTTTATGAATAGAGTCTGGTCTGAAATCTTCTCCCTATAACACTGAGTGGAACTGTGTAAGATTTATTCAACTACCTACTTGGACTTTTAGCAGAGCATCACTTTGTTTTATCCTTGAATTTCATATCATTATTTGAGTATAAAAGTGTGTATGGGCGACAGGGGATGTTGTTACTTTTAAAAGTAAAAACTCAAGACCAGATTTTTGGGTCTTAAGCTTTAACATTGATTTTATTTATCCGTGTATTTGTTCCTGTATCTTAGACCTTTACCACTATTTATATTTTTAAACATCCTTTTTTCATTATTTTATCTTCATCATTTCATCCTTATCTGCCTTTTGTGTTTCCTCATTGAAAATTAACGAGATTTTCTCACCCATTCTTCAGTCCCTGTTATTATTGCTTTGCTCTGTGTGTGAATCAGGGTGCGTATTATCTTTTATTGCTTCTATTCTATAAAGCGGTTAACATTACATTGTTTGTTTGAAGCGGGCTAAGTGTACAAATTTCTATTTTTTTCTGATAAAATTGTTTAATCACCAAACAAAGGAGCCCTTGAAACCATGTTAAATAAAAAAAACTCCCTCCATCTATCTATCTATCTATCCATCCATATATCCATCCATCCATCTATCTATCTATCTATCTATCTATCTATCTATCTATCTATCTATCTATCTATCTATCTATCTATCTATCTATCTATCTATCTATCTATCTATCTATCTATCTATCTATCTATCTATCTATCTATCTATGTTGCTGGGATTAAATCCATCCAGTGTTGAGCTCCATTCACGTGAATAAAGTGTCATCGGACAGACAGAGAGGTAATAGGAGGGATGTGACCCCACAACCTTTTCCACATCAGATGGAACCAATCTCTCCAGTCGGAGACAGACCATCTATTCATACCTGCCCACCTACCATGGTGTGTTTGTGTCTAATGATAGTGCCCATCCATTCACACTGCTGCTAGTGATGCAACTGGATGCCTCACTGTGCTTTAAAGCTATTACATGTCAGGCCTGGATTTGTGTGCTCTTAGTTGTGTGTTTGTATTTGTGTGTATCTTTGGGCCTGTGTCTCAGACCCAAGGTTTTATCACAAGCTTGGCTCCAAAAGCCAATTTATAGTCTGATGGCCGTAATCACCGACTGGAAAAATAATCTTGGACGACTTTGAATGAACTTGTATATGTTCAGTTTCCTTCAGGTGTGTATAATACCGATTTTAAAACCTTGACATTTCACGTATATCAACACATTAATACATAAGCAGGTGTGTCATTACTTCCATATTTTAATATCTATATAAATATACACAAATAAAGTGTTTTTGAAAAACTGAAACTAAAAGGCAATGCCTCACTGTAAATTCCTCCACCCTGTAGCTATGAGCTTCATACTGCAGAGGCAGAACTCCTAACTCCCCCTTCTCTCCCACACACACACACACACACACACACACACACGCACACACACACACACACACACACTTACACACTCTCTCTCTCTCTATCTCACACAGACACACACACAAACATAGATACACACACACACAGACACACACACACAGACACACAGACACACACACACACACACACACACACACACACACACACACACACACACACGCACACACACTCACACACTTCTCTGTGTTCCCCATATTCATACACCGGATACACCTCAGAGAGAGCAAAGAGGTAATTGCATTGACTTCAGAAGTAAAACAACAGTTACAGGCTTAGTGTGCACGAGTGTGTGCGCGTGTGTGTTTGTTCAGTGTGTGTTTAAACCTTTCATCCATCCCTATCACTGTGCATAAGAGCTCTGGTCCATTCCCATTCCGCCTTATGCTCTGCTTGCCCTTGGAGAACAACACAACACCCATTGACTCCAGCAGATATACGCTGGTGTTTTGCACACTATCATTTACCTGTTAGGCATGTGTGCACACGCTGGCTGTCTGTGTGTGTGCATGTGTCGCAGAAAGTGCGAGACAAAGAGTGCATATATAAACAGAAAGAATGACCCCAAGCGCACACACACACATTCTCACTCTGATGCACAGTTAGTGTTTTTGGAGAGTGTGAAGGTAAATGAAGTGTGAAATGAAGAGTCAGGGAACGTTCCTTCCCCAGGGAACCTCCACAGCGGACTGACACAGACCTGGCCGAGATAGATCAGGACAGCCAGATCCAAACCTTCAATCTCACTGAATCAGCATGTCCCCTGGTGGGAAGAGCACGGTGTTTTCCAAACCTAGTTCTGTGTAACTGTGACTTTTTTAAATTCTATATGTAAAAACGTTTTAAATTTGAGATTCACATAGAAATAGCTGTGATAATCAGACTGATTTCCAGTTTCTCTTCATAAATTTAATCTGACATCATGTCTTTAGTAGCTATTGTCTGTTTGGGCATGTTTTTATTTTAAAGATATGGTATGTGATAATTCCTCAGTCACTTTATTCTTCATTCAAATGTCTATGACTACACGTATGTTTTATATTTTGTTGACATGTCCCCTTAGCCTACATTATCCAAATGTATTCAACTATGTTCACACCCCAAAGTTTGTTCAAGGTAACAGGATTTTTTTTCTAGTGGCTGAAGTCCATATTGTAAATTTAACAACAATATGTAGCTGCATTGATTTTGTACATGCTTGTTCCATTTCCATTGTAATATGTCTTGTACTGCTATTTTTCTGGCTCTGTTACACAAATATAATGTCCCTTTTCTTGATGAAATTAAATGATGTGTATGCAACAGAGCCCTCTAGTGACCATGGTGATTATGACAGGGGCAAAGGCAGAAGTTTGCTGATATTTTTAAGGTGTGTTCAGATGTTATGGTGTATTCAGTACATGTACCGAATGTCAATGCTTATAGGCTTTAGTGAAACAATGTCACACAAACTTTTCGCTCAAGTTGGAGCATTTTCAACTCGTAAGCACACATTTGCATCTATTTGCATCGCAGAGAATTGACAGCCTGCGTCTTTGAATTGACTTTGCATTTAAAATCCCACTTCTGGATAAATTTGCCATGCATGCTGTCTGACCACACAAAACAAATTCTGCATAGGTAGAAGGTTGGGGTGAATGAAAGGGTCAATAAATCACTGAACTCAAACAATAATCTTTGGCACACCTCTTGCTGCCAATAGGCGCTAATACAGGATATGCTCCTATGGGTCATATCGGGAAAAAAGGATCTTTATGAACGTTTAGGTTGGAAGACCTGTTTATTTCTTTTAAAATTTGTCTGAAGCAAATGATGATGCTAAAGACAGAAATAATTTAAGAAACATTTTTCCACCGGGGGAATTGCGTAAGGAGTCTTGAGTCAAGCAGGCAGTCACAGGCATCCAACGTTAGCCACTTTAGTTATACCACTTTGCTAAATGAGCTTGTCGTCGACCTTCAATACCAAGCACTTGTTGAGAATCTTTGCCTCTTTGAGGAGTAACATTCACTAACACAGATCTCAGCTATATGAGTGACACATCCCACGTTTAAGTAGGTTGTATTCTCCTTTAAAGGCAGTTAACATAACGGCTGTAGTCGCAGGTCACCTAATTGTACTGCATGACGGCAGCTTCAGCTTTTCTCTCCTCCACCACGCAGAGTCCATTACAATCGGGTCTTATCTCCTCTAATATGCTTGGCTGTTAATGAACAATCAGTCCCGTTAATGTCCTGCTAATTAATGGCCCATCAGCCTCTTCAGAGTGGTAATTAAGTGCCAGTTGAGGCGTCTAATTGGCACGGTTCGGACTGGATCGAGTCATGCTCGACCGTCTGGGACACAGGAAGTAAATTATAGCACCGTCATCGTGGCAGAGAGGACTTTTGCGGAGACTGCTGACTTGCTTGTTTAAGAAATAGAATTATCTTGTTAACCTGCGCAGAAGCGAAGTGAATGACAGTTTCACTCCGGTGACTCTGTCAGAGGACAAACTGTCAAATCTGAATTAAACAGCAATCAGTGGTGGAAGACAGTTTCCTAAATTACTGATCGAGAGCTGTCACAGACGTGTTTAGTAATAAATAAAATCAGCTCTCAGGGTCACACACTACCACTCAATTTCTTAAACAGGCATAAGGAGACACAATCTATTTCAATATTACAGCTGTATTGTTAAACTTGCAACAATTGTTTTTTGGAGAATTCGGGTCAGTGCAACAAGCTGTAAACAAAAAGTAGTTATAAACCAGCTCCTTAAGTTTATATGGTCAACATGTTTGCTTTGTGTTATCTCTGATTTTGTTCTCCACCAACTCCTGAGGGAAATTATCGTTACTCTGATAGTATTTGGTCAACTGTGTTCATAAAGTCTGAACAACGAGCTGAAAGATGCTTAGATGCTCTGTAAAGCTGAAGCCAACTGCAGAATCATTTGATTCATTATCTGTAGATTTGTCTCTATGAGTGAGTCATTTCACTTCATGTGAATGTATAAATATTGATCATAGCAAGTTTAAGAGAATAAAAAATGATTAAATGTTATAATGAGGGACAGGAGAGAGCTTTGGATGGATATCACCGTTTCAGTACAAACTGGGCTATCGAACAAGCTTCACACATGGCTGCTGTGCTCTTTCACTAATTAGTTACAGTTAGGCGAGAGAGAAAAAAACACAATAGGAGATGTTTTTACGCAGAAACAAGTTCAAAACCAGCTTGAGACGTGAGGTGGGTTCACATATGGCTGGATGCCGGCTGTGAGCTGCTCGGTTAATTAGTTTGACTGTTAAAAAGAACAGAAATAGCCAAAGGTTTAGGGCAGAGTTTAAGGCAACGAGCGGACTCGATATAATACAAACTAACAGTGTGAGGTGGCAGTTTTCACTCACATATGGCTGACTGGTTGCTTCAAGCTGTTGGATAATGAGTGGGGGAAAGGTAAAGAGAAACAGGGAGGGAGTGATTGAGGGGTAGAGAGAGAGAGGCGGTTGGGAGGAGAGGGGGAAGGAGAGAAAGAGAAGAGGTGGGGAGGAGAGAGAAAGAGGGGAGAGATGGGAGTGAGGTGGTTTTTATAATGAGGGGACAGAGGAGACGAACACCTGAGTAGAGAATGAGAGGGAGAAGGTTGGAGGCAAATAAAGACTCCATTTGGCAGCTAGTGCGGACGCGCACACACACACACACACACACACAGACGCGTGCGGTGATGCACAGAGTATACTGGTTGCTCGGAGCAGCTTGGGATAATAAGAAACACAATAAGGTGGTTTTTATAATGAGAAACAACAGCTGAACCACCAATGGCAGAGCGGAGAGTGAAGAGGGTTGCAGGCCATGGACAGCTCCACTTACTGTACAGAACAAGGCTCGGCACGGAAATACAAAGTTGCTGCGATGCCAACGCTCACTGGAGAAAACTTAGTGGAGATGGAGATCATTTAACAGACTAAAAACATACACCTCATGAGAAATTACTGATGGATCATTTTAACAAACCTCAGTGGCAGGTGGAGAGGTTAACCAGATGAAGACATACTGTGAGACAATGGAAATCACTTCGTCATTGGAGCACCGCATTGGAAACTCCGAGTTATTAACAAGTTATGTTTACAGTCACAGGACCAATGACCATTAAGATCAAACACATTTGAGGAGTTTACATTAAATCCATCTCTCCATTTTTTAGATCACTTATCCTTAGAGTGCAGGAGCCAATCCCAGCTGAGAGTAGGCGAGAGACAGGGTACACCCTGGACGGGTCCCCACCGTGTCACAGGTCCGACATACAGAGACAAACACGATAAATTTAGAATCCCCAATTAACCCAGCCCACAATCTTCATGTGTTTGGACTGTGGGAGGAAGCTGGAGCACAGGAACATGGACCCAAGCCAACCTGGGATTCAAAACAGGAAGCTCCGTGCTGTAAAGTGGGACAGTGCTAACCAATCAATCGGAGTGTATATATTTTTTACCCCAAAAGGTGATGAACCTGTCAATGCTTTGGGAAGCTCTCTCTGCCACCGTGCTTATTACTGTCCTTCATGTAACATGTAACCTGATCAGTTTGTTTTTGAATTTATACACCAAAATATGAGCAAGTGTCAATAGAAAAAAATATGATCTACATTTGTTTCTGTCGGTATTGCTGTCATCTGTAAACTGTTAAACTGTAAGATAAGAAAATAAAATAAATGGTAAAAAATAAAGAAAAAGTTGGACGAGTAGAGAAATGGTGAAATGTCAAGTAGGAAGAGAGTGTGACACTGAGCCAGTACGCACAAAACCAGGATCCTGAAAGTGAAGCCGATTACTGGAACCCTGCTGTGACACGTCTAAATGTCTGAATGTGATTTTGTAATGGATCTCTGTCGAAATCATTAGAAATGTTTTAACTGTACAAAGCCATTGTGTTGTTGACGTCACAGCAGCAACACACAGCGCCCACGGATTATGTCTCTATACAGTGAGACGATGACACATTACTGTACATGTGTGAGCTGCGGAGACACAATGATGAAGATATTTTGAGGCATTCAAACAAGGTGAATGCACACGCTAAGAGGCTTGTTTCCTCTTTATGTGTGTGCATGTGAGCCTATACACTGAATACTGAGGTGTGTATATGTGTGTGTGAGTGTGTGTGTGCATGTCTGTGTGTGTGTGTGATCAGAGAGCTATACTGCCTTCTTCTTTTTTCTCCTGGATAAGCACTTTGTTGTCCTTGGGAGACTGCTGGTGCTTGGCTTCTCGTGCACAGTCGCCAGGCGCTGTTCCACTGAGCCGTGCACGTGAGGTGACCTTCCTTTGCCTCTGGCAGAGTCACGCTTCTGCGCACGCACACACGCACGCACGCACACACAAATCAAACACACCCACACACACACACACACACACCTATATGCGGCCTCAGGATAACACATTGTGTCCCCTGCTATGTTTCAAACTGACAGACATCCTGTGTTGCTCATTTTAATGGACCAATAGAAACCCAAATGACCACATTCACACACATGAACCACTGCACATTACCCTCCCCCACCTTAAACACACACATACACACACACACACACACACACACACACACGCAAAGAGCATGATAATTGTAGATGTCAGTAATGTAAGATGTAAGTTTCTGTCCCCTAGAAATTAGGTTTTTAAAAGATGTTTTTGAGGATCTCTCTGATGAATGTATCTGTGAACTTGATCAATGTTTGTAATGAAAGACTCATTAAACACTCTGTGACAAAACATTTCATTTGTTTCACTCACTACAATAATCAGGTTTCCCTCCAAATCAACAGCAAATTAACTGAGCTTTCAAGAAAGAGTCCAATTGAATGTGTATTTCCATCCTGTTGCATTATGGGAATACCAGGAGTTAGCATAGTGATAAACATCTGAACAATTCTTCAGCTGGATGACATCACACCATTGGAGAAAAGATGGCACAACCATTGACTGCATATAAAGATGTATGACGTAAAGAGTTGTGTGTGCTAATTTTTCCCTGTTAGTTTAGTTGTATTTAGTAATTTGATGCTATAAAAATGGGCAGATACGTTGTGATTGACAGCTGAGACTGACTTACGATTGGTTGGATGTATCAGCGGGACCTCAAACGCAAGATGGCAGCGTTCGTATTCGGGATATTTTGGCTTCATTTCTGGATAGTGGGAGGATGTGGACAGCGTCGCCCATCTTTATTCACAATCTATGGGCAGAACAAGATGACGTAAAGAAAATATATTCTAACACTGAATTTAAGTGACACACAGTTAGGCCACTGGTTGTAAGGTGAAACGTGCAGGATCCAAACTCCTATGATTTGTAAGGCTAAATCCTCTTTGTGCAACTTTTGTGTGATGCAACAACACACTCGTACACTTCCCATTAGCAGTTACCACAACCCATAACCCTTCCTGAAAACTTTAGTATAAGTCTCCCTTCCAGGAGCCACAGTTGCTGCAGAGGTTTTGTGGGTTCTAGCTGTGTTACGACAACATTTTTAACGACAGCACATAAAAGTGTTGCAGGATGTGAGGCTTGTTCTTTCCGCCCAGATGTTGACCTCGCTGTCGAAGCCTCGGAGCTGCCGTGAGCGCGGGGCAGAGAACCACCCCGGGTGTTACCATGGTTATCAGCTCCGCACTGACAGATGCTCATTAGAACAAACAAGCACCTAACGCCGAGCCAATAAGTTGATGGTCTCTCCTCACTTGAGCAGTTCGGCCTTCTCGCTGTCTTTGAGGGTCAGACCTCTCGAAGCGCTTCAGAGGAGAGAGGAGGATCATTTTCCCTTTTGAAACGCGATTCATTCACGATTTGAAACTCCCTAGAAAATAGTCAAATGTGATGTATTTTAACAAAATGCGACGTGGACAGCTTTGTTTGGTTTTATGAGACTCATTACGGGGGAATTTACAACTAATAATCAGGCGGGGGGTTGGGGAGCACCACCTCTTTGACACACACGCACACCTCGGAATTACAGCTCCCACAACAATGAATATAATGTGACACATGTTGTTTGTTTGCCGCATCGTTAACTCAGTCTTTCATACTTTCCATTCACACTTTTCTGTGACACGCCTCCTGATGACATTGTTGCTCGTGACTGTGATTTTAATGTGAATTAAATACGCCCCCTAGGAATAATTTGTTTATTTTCCACGTCCTTTTCTTTTGTTATACGTGATCACGTTTGTTACTGTGGGTGCTGCTATGACCCAGGGTTTCTCCACCGAAATGATACAAGTTTAAGCTTCATCTTCCTCTCCTCTCCCCAACTCATTTTCCCTTCTCTCTCCTTCTTTCTCCTCATCTTCCCCTCCTCTCCTTTTTCTTTTCTTCTTCCTCTTCCTCTTCCACCTCTCTCCTCTACATAACTTTCCCCATCTTCTCCTTCTTTCTCTTAATCTTCCTCTCCTCTCCCTCTTCCCATCTTCTCATTTCCTCTCCTCCACCTCACTTTCCACATCTTCTCCTGCTTTCTCTTTATCTTCCTGTCCTCTCCTGTTTTCTCCCTCTCATCTCCACATCTCACCCTCTTCCCTTCTCCTTCATCTCCTTGCCATGTCTCCTCTATCCTTCTTTTTCGACTCTCCTCTCAATCTCCCCTTCCCTCCTCCTTCGCTTCTCCTCTTTCCCTTCTTTTCCTCTCTTATCCTCTTTTCCTCTCCTCTTCTCCCCCCCCACATAACACAACTTTTAGTTCAGCACTCACTGGAAACACAAGCTGTGTCTATACAAGGTCTTTACAGTACAGTAGCAATGGAGGAGGACATGAGCATTATTCTCCACAGACATATTTATTCATAGATTCACTTCATCAATCTTTGATGTGATAAGGATTTTTTGGCCATTATCCAACGACATGAGTGTGACTGGAAATATTCCTCAGACTTTTTGATCCTGTCTGTGCATCTTCACAATACACCTGAGTTTCATTATTCTCCATTTAAAAGCTACCAGCGGGTCATAAATGTACAGCAGATTAGCATACAGAGGTGGGTAGGAGCAGGCAGACAGGTGTTAATGATCCTCCGAGGACTCCCTTATTTATTCATGGATTCACTCCAGCCTAATCCTGTTCATATATCTGAATGCAGCGTGATGGCCCAGCCAATTCTCCCTGTGTTTTGATGTGGCTTTACTGTACATTGGGCCCAGTATAATCAGATAGAAAGTGTCATATTTAATCGTCATCATCGTTTTACATTGGCAGCTGCTTGGGCTTTATTGTACAGCTGTATTCACAAACAGAAAAACAATAAAGACCCAACTAACTCCTGAACAAAATGTTTGAGTCCATTCATGGGTTTTAACTTTTAATTGTGCAATTTCAATATCTTCACCTTGCTTTCATTATGTATTTATGTGACATAACCCTAACCCTTACCACAACCCTGTGAGTTATTAAACTTCAAATAATTAAAAATTACACTTAAAATTACTATATAATTATATCTATCTATGTTTGAAGACAGAGAGCACAAGGAAAGAACAACTTGTGTCTGAATTTTAAGTGCTTATTCAATCAAACATTTTTTATCCTAAGTAAAACCCTTGGGTATATTTTTTAAACTGAGAGCTTGTCTTCTTCAGGGATTCTTTAATGTTTTAATGTATTCTCTTTGAATTAATCAGAGGTTAAAGCACTTTTGGTAAACAGAAAATTCACTGTAGATATAATAATAAATTGTTTAGTTTATGCATCTTCTATTTTTTTGTATTAAATCCACAAAGAGACAAAAGAGACACAGGGATGTTTAGTTTGACTTATATTTATCTATTAATTCATTCAATGAGAATAAAAGGACTAAAATGTATCAATAGAGTAGAAGAGAGGACACTTTTCAGTGATTTTTATTGGTGGATACCTTCTTTGTACAGTAGGAACAGTAAGCAGACAGACGGCTGTAATCCTCTGCGGCCTCTGATTTTTTATTCATAGATTCAGTTTACTCTAATTTTGCCGGCTCATTGTTGTGTCTGTTGCAGGCCCCTCCCTGGCGGCGGCCTAGCTCATGAATATTAATGAGGCAAATCTGCATAATTAGATGCGGTGTTATCATAATAATAAAGGCCTACAGTATATTGTATCTCTAAAAGGATCCTAGATGCTCAGATCAAATCTTTGAGCTTTGACCCAGAAAAGAACAAAGATGACTGCATTGCCAAGATCCGTCTTTTTGGATCCGCAGCAGAGGGCGACCAGGGGCACAGCCGCACGGAACTTTATTGTCTCGGTACGAGGGACACAGAGTTTAGTTTGAGCTCAGCTTTTCTTCATCAACATGAAATATACTGTGTGTAGTGTATTACACACAAGTTTTTTTGCTGTTTTATACATATAGTCTTTCTTTCTTTCTCCTTTGAGCCATCTTGATCTCACAAACACACAGACACACACACTGATTATAATTTGCCAAAAAGGGGCAGTCACAAGATTTCAATCTGGTTTCAGATTTCATATTGAAAGCAACACGTGCAACAGAACCTGTACACAGGTCTCAGTCAAGCACAGATTCACCATTGAAAAACAAACATACCTGTATACACACATGGAACTACACAAGCAAACATGCACACAAGCTATATATACACACACGCACAATACATACATGTACAAATAATCCCCTTTACCCTCCACCCTACTGTGTCTCTCTCTCTTTCTCTCTCTCTCTCTGACTCTCTAAAACACACACACACACACACACACACACACACACACACACACAAACACACACACACACACTCACATACACACACAGAGGCTGGCTGTGTCCTGTGGTCTGTGTGTGCTGATAAGGGTTTAATCCTGATTGGAGCCTCAGTAAAAGGCTTTGTTATGAAGACTAAATAGACTGGCCCTCGGCGAGCACACTGGGACACTGCTGATAACATATACACATGTGCACGGACACACGCAAAATGGATGTAAACAAATACACATATATGCACCTTTACATACAGTGTATAAGCACAACACGCAGTTATGAAAGTGCTATAAATGCATGCCTTCAGACACACACGCCATCTCTCCATAAAATCGTGTGCACCCTTTTGTGTCTGTATGTAAATGTGTGTGTGTATGTGTGTGTGTGTGTGTGAGGAGTTTATCAGTGGCTTGATAAAGCTCTGGAGAGAGGTAAGTGTTGGCAGACTCCAGACTGAATACGCTGTAAATAGACTACTAATAGAGAGAGAGATTAGAGGAGAGGAGGAGAGGACAGTAGAGGAGAGATATGAAAGAGAAAAGGAGGAAGAAGGAGATGAGAGAGGAATAACAATGTCAGCAGAGCCACGTTTTACCTGCGCATTCGACCCAAGGAGGCGCCGCCGCCATGTCACACCTGTGGCAGCAAAGTTGCCTCACCGAACGTACCGCGGCTTACAGGAGAGTGATGGATAAGCCTTTTCATTCGTCTTTTTTTGTCACTGCACCTGAAAGCTGCCCTGCTCACAGGTCCAAAGCACAGAGCTGGCAAACATCTCACGGCAGTTTATTTTTGTCTGAATACTTTTATCCCCGGCCTGCAGCATCTATCCCTAAATCCCTCCTCAAAAGCACCCGACAGGCTGAATTACATTTTGTTGTCCTAGATATGTAAGTATCATGATGTTTTAAGAACAAGGACAAAACAAACTGTATGCACAGTAATAGATGGAACAATATGATAAAAACGTAATTGAAATAAAACCTCAAAGAATAAAGAGGAAAAGAAAGAGTCTATATTACTAGTATATATTGGTCGCACTGTGGTGACTAGGGTTCAGCCGGAAAACAAAATGTCTCTGTGACTTCATACCAGAGTAGGACTAACAAAACATGCTGTTGGGGGGCACTGGAGCCAATCCCAGCTGACTTTGGGTGAGAGGTGTATCACATGACCAACAGACAGAGACAAGCAACCATTCACACCTACGTTCAGTTTAGAGTCTTCAAACAACTTGACTCCAGTCTTCACAACATCGGGCGCGTTCACAACAATAGCAATGATGACTGATTCTCCAGTTCCAGGCTCTGCACAGTGCACACTGAGACTTAAACAAATCTTTAAATAAACAGGTGAACAGCTCTTTGAGCAGCAGCGGTGGCTTCATGATTCTGTGGTTGTAGTCCTTCAGCTGGTCTTTGCTTGCCGTGGCTCAATTACTGCAGGTTCATACACTTTCAGCAACAAAGCTGGAAACAGCATCAACACAGGGCTCAAAAACAGCCCCTTCCAAACAGACAGGTTTAGAACTGGCACTGCACTGTATGCTCTACTGTTGGAGACACCAAAGTCTATTTCAAACAGAAAAGGTACAGTGTGGCTGAGCTTTAATCAGACCTGTAACAGATCCTCAGTGTTCTCGTTCCTCTGCTTCTTCTCTTCCTCCCGATTGACTGTCCAGTCAGTTAATCAGTAGATCCAGCCCCTTCCTGAGGTCACCGTGGCTGGGGGACATCTGCTCTTGACCTTTCATCAGTGACCTCTCCTCTGCCCAGGGGTCATTAGATGTATCCCAGTATCATTACAATTGTCCAGAGAGGTGAAACCTGAGGTCAAGGTTGCTCCTGGAGGTCAGAGGTGAGAGGTCACTGCTCTGTCATCAATAACAAAGAGAGCCTATTGTTGTCTACAAGTCGTGACAGGTATAGATGGAGGGGTCTGGTCCCACAGGGGGCACATCGGTGGGAACAGGACTGGAGCTCAGCCTCTGTTTGTTTGTGTGGGACTGTTTTAAAAAATGCAGAATACATTACGCACCACAGCTCCACTATGTTTTGCCCTTTTGCTGTTGAATTCACTCGCTTAAGATGAATGTTCACCTTGTGGTGCTCAGTCAGATGTGGGAGGCTTTGCAGATTCAAGCCACAGGTTTCTTGTTTTGCGCCAGTTCACCCAAACACACACGTACAGTCTATAGCCTGGTAAATACACATCTTTACTGTCTGGATCACTTGCTTTCACTGCCTCGCGTCCTACATGAATAATCGTGCCGTCCTTGGAGCACAAATCTTTTCAAAACTGTTCCTCAAATTGAATAATTCTGAGAGAGCTGATTTTGCTTCTTTTTTCTCTATTACACGAACAGAGAAACAGGGTTTTTCAAATATGCTGATGTATGAGTGTCATTTAATCTGAGGTGACTGATTTCTCATGTGATTCACACTCCGGCCAAACATCCAAAATGGCTCTCAGGCGCAGTCTGCTCTTCATGTTTGCTCTATAAGCAACGAACAAAGCTTCAGAAAGGGCAGGGAGCTGCTTGCCTTCAAATGGCGTACACACCCAAACAAAGAAGAGTGTTTATCTGCTGTTTTAGAAGTTTCATAGTAGAAGACAAACTTTTCCTGAGGGGAAAAAAACGAAAACTGCTTGTGTGGATTGAAAACTTTTGAGTGGCGTTTTCAAATTGTGGACATGGCCTCCATCACCTCACTGCTTGTCACCATCCCTGACAATTGCTTTGTTTGTTGCTCTTTTCTTTCTTATTCAATTGATTTACTCGGTTTCATTCTCACCTTCATTTCCCCATCCCCTTTTGCCGCCTGCGATTCTGACCCCCCCGCCTACCCCCTCGCATCTCACCCCTCCCTCTGTGTAACCTTGCAGGGTAAAGCTTCACTGACATCTGCTTCATAAGTATTCAGGACTCCGCGCCTTTGACATTAATCAGCCTACAGTACATTATCTCCCCCACTCCTCTCCTGTCCCCCTCTCCCCCTTTTATACCTCCTGCTCTTCCTCTCGTCCCTATCTCCCCTCTTTCACCTCTCTTTTCTCCCCTCCACCGCCCGTCTTTACCCCTCCTTTCCCTCCTCGCCTGTTCTTCCTCCCCTCGTATCAACCCTCTCAGCTTCCCGACCACTGTTTTCTTATCGTGGTGTGATAACCAGAAGAGAAAAAGGGCATTACTAAGTACGTATGTTGCCTACCTGAATGTCTGGCTATCGAGATACAGCACATTATCTGTGTGCCTGTCGGTCTTTAGAGTTAGACAGCAACTTTAATACAGGACTCACAATACAGTAAGATTGGAAAAAAAGATTGTTTTTGACCAGACGCAGGGCAAGGAAACGAGCGGGATTCCAGAAAAGCAAATATTTATCTTCATATTGGTTTGACTGGACTGAGACATCTCTACTTTGTCTTAATCTCCAGCTGCCAGACGGGCATGTGTCCATGTGATGAACTGTAATAGTTTGGTTCAGCCTGCATCTTGCTCAGCAAATGGTGGGATAGACACCAGACCCCCTCAACCCTGAGCAGGATAAGTGAGAACAGAAAATGGTTGGATGGTGGATGGATGGATGGATGGATGGATAGATGGATAGATGAATGGATGGTTTGATGGATGAAAGAGTGGATGCATGGATCGTGGATAGATGGATTAATGGATGGATCTTTATATTACATCTTTGCTGCATCATACAGGGAATAATGTTTGACAAAACCTGTTATCATTTTTCTACAGATGCAACCTTATGGGTTGTTGAATTTTTGCCAGACTTGGTCAAATTAACAGTACCGTCTACTTTACAGATGATAATCACTTAACAGGTAGCAAGCGTTTTGCTCGAGGCAGATGTAACACGGCAAATAACACAACCAACCAAAGAGACTGTCCCACATCTGTGCCATACAAAAATGTAAGCGGCTTTGATAAAATCAAAGGAGTCAGTCTGAGTGAAAGATAAATGAGTTTGAGGCCTTATCAGAAATAAACTTGTGTGCAGTTAAAGGATTCAACAACCCTGGAAGTTTATCACAACAACCTTTCAATGTAGAATTCCCAGCTCTTAACATCATGATACAGGGCCATGTACTATATTGTGTGGATTTAGACATGTCGACATGTTGCCCCACACATTTTCGGAAGTGTTTCCTGCAAGCCCCCTATAGTCAAACATGTATGAGAAACTTGGGAGTGAAAACCCTGTGATTTCCCCACAGAAGTCATGTCCTGCCTCTTGTATGCTATACCCGGAGGCCACCCCTCACCAGAATGTTAATGTATCTGCTGTGAATGCGTCCGAACCTGGATCTCCTGCTATGTTCTTCACACAGGAAATAAAGCTCTGCAAAATGTATGTACCCAAGAGTTCATTTCTCAAAAGAGAGGAGAGAGCTTAACAGAGCCAATGTCTTTTTAAACACAGCTGAACAGTGGTTTTAATCCAAAGCACAGTGGCTAATAGCTTGTGTGAGGTAGTGTGGAAACTGAACAGCTAGCCAGCCACCTCTGGATGTAGAAGATCATCATATACATTTTCTTAGCTGGTACCCATGTTGTGATATGATCTTTTCCCTATGCTTGAGTTTCATAAAGTCCCAGTAGTAAGTACTCACATCATTAAATTGTTCACTAGTCTTTCCCACAGTAAAACGCTGCCCAACAATGCCAGAGTCTCATCGGACATATTATCTCCATGCAGGAAAACCTGGTGGGAACTCATTGTCATCCATTCTGCCATTAGGCTTATGCTGCTAGAGAAAGCGGAAAACGGCTCGTTCAATTGGACAAAATGGCCTTGACCTGTGTAATGGGGAACCTGCTCCAACTGTGGATTTAGTAGAAGAGACTTTGACAACAACAGAGGAGAGAATTGAGTGTGAACAGAGGAAATAACCGTAGATTTACTGAGTCACACTTCCATTTTCCAGATTCAAGAAACTCTGAAGGCTACAAAACATAACATCAAGCGGATATTACGCCTATAAAAGCTTTTGACCCCTCTGGCAAGCAAGAAACACTGTCGAGACAAACATTTACACTTTAGAGTTACGGCACGATCATTTTGCAGTTTGCTTTTGACTGAAAGGAGATGGTCCTGACAACAACAGTGGTGTGTACGCTTCATCACTAAAGTAGCTGATAAAGCTACTATCTGAGAGGGAGTAGATTATGGGGGTAGATGAGGACAAGGCGAGGTGTCTAACTGTCACACAGCGCTCAGATCAGCTCGGAGGTGTGATGTATGCCTCCGCTGCGAGCTAACAAGGGATTATAAAGCTCCACATAATCCTGGATGGGCGGGCTGGCTCAGGACTCTCACTGTTACTGCATTAGCATTAAGCATTAATGGTGCCCTAGCATTAGTGTTAGCAGCTAATAGTGTCCCAGAATACATTAACAGCTAATAATGCGATGCTGCAAGATTAGCATTAAGTTATAATAATGCCATAGCTTGCATTATGGGTGTGTGATTGTGTGCGTGTGTGTCAGTGGTGTGTGTGGGGGCATGCATTAGCAGACGATATATAACGTTTACTGACACAGACAATAGAAGGTTACAAGAGACACTGAAGGAGGGAGGACGGAGGCTGTACTAGGTGAGGGGTTTAACAGAGTGTGTAGCAGCATGCATTAGTTACAGCTGGAACTGATGCATCTATTACACACACACCCACACACACACACACAATTGCAAGGTCATCTCGCAAAGAACATATCATTATCTAAATAGAGGAAAATCTTCAGAATTGAGGACATTAACATGGTGGCCGCATATCATCGTCCTTTGTCATTGCCTTCAACAACTGTTGTATACGAGCATTATATGATTTTGACATGATTTTTTGTATCTGCTACCACTGGGATTCCATCAGGTGTTTGATGAATTTAACTTGTCCATAATACTTGTTGTGTGGCCACATGATGTAAAAGTTGTTCAAGTAACGGCATCAACGCACAGTGTCTGGCTTTCTTCAAAGCATTTTATCATGTTGCACTTGTTTGTCCACATGAAAGGTGACACAGGACCGTGAAAACTAGCTGTATGAAAACTGAAAGCCGAACAGCATTTGCCGACCTTGTTTGGTGAAGAGGAAGTGACTACAATCACTGGGATGAAGTTAGACACAAAATACTGTCGTTCACCTCTTAAAGATGAACGACAGCTCCACCAATGAGAAGCCAAAGTATCTCGATAGACGTCCAGCGGCTGGCTGCAGTAAAGGTCATATAAACAGCCACCTGCATGTTAGTAGCTGGGACATGGATCAAACTAAAAAGATCACAGTAGGTTTCTGGAATCTAAGTAGTTCACCCATCACGCTGATGTATGGTCAAGTGTTCATGTTGTTGTTTAGTTTGGCATGAATTTGTGATTTGATGCTATCAAAATGGAGCGAGACATCATGATTGACAGCTGTGATGGACTCACAATTAGGCAATGTGTGTATCGATGGGACCTCAATACCATGGCTCCTCCCCCAAATGCTACTGCTCAGCTCCATATGTTGAAAATGGCAGCGTTCATATCTGGGACATGTTGCCTTTATTTCTGGATAGTGGGAGGAACTGAATACGTGTGGTCTATATTTATATACATCGAAGTATTACAATTTCAGGCATCATTTCAACAAGTGACTTTGTGTAAAAAAAATAAAATCTATCCATACTTGCCTCCACACCATGAATTTTTGTCGCTCTATAATAAATTCATAGCATTTGAACTCCTTCAGCATCTGCATTTAGCACAATGGTGGAGAAATACAAATAGAAAAGATCCGGTGAAGTTTGAGGGTAATGAACTCTAGACCTGTCGATAAGGAGGAGGAGGGGCGCGTATACAGATGGTAAAAAAAGAGGCAGAGGCAACAGAGAAAAGGAGAAAATGATAAGAATAAAAGCATGAAGAGAAAATTAGACAAAGAGGGGCAATGCAGACAAAAATGCAGAAGGGGGGGAAAGAGACAAACATCTCACAGAAAGAGGTATAATCATGCTGCAATTCAGCGGAGCCATTATCGGGCTGCAGGTTGTTCGGATCTTTACAGAATAACAGCAGGGGTTCAGAGGAGCTTCTAAACCACCCACTGTTAACGTACCGAGAAGGGTCCTTCCAGCTACAGTACTATCTATAGCTGCAATTTTTAAGTGGCACACCACTCAATCTCAGATTTTCTTCCTATGACCCAGGGAAGTAGAATCAGGATTTATGAGTTTGCAGATTAAACTGTATATTCCTGAGGAGGCGTTGAGCTGCTGAGGAGGTGGGTGTTGATGCTGAAGTCTTAAATTCTTAAATGATTAAAGCAGAAACAGGCAGAGAGAGACAGAGACAGACTGGTTCATTTTTGGGTATCAGATGTTCATGGATAACATATGTTAATTACCGCTGTTAATGACGCCATTGATTACCACAATAGATGACCAGGAAGAACCACAGCTGAGACAAGGGGCAAGTATGTGTGTGTGTGTGTGTGTGTATGTGTGTGTGTGTGTGTGTGTGGGGGGGGGGGGGTCACGGTCACCTCCCAAGGTGCTTGGAATCACGGTGCTATTCGAAACGATGTAAGTATATGTGTGTGCGTCTGTGTGTATGAAAAATCCAGTGTAATTGCCCTGTCTATCCATATCCGCCCACAGCTCCATGTGGGACCCCGGCTAAAGTGGCTGCCACAGCTTCAGAAATAGCTGTTTAAATGGCTGGAGGGAGTTGTAAAATACCCCATTGTCTCAATGGTCACATAGCTCGGCCTTCAGGGACCTATTTACTCACTCACTCCAACAAATAGAAGCCATAGAAATTCTCCCTTTTGTGCACATTTGTTGGATTTTCACAGAAAAGCATTGTGGAGAGTTGTAGTCGGAAGTTTTTGGAACTACATGATTAGAGTTCCATGTCTGCAGAGTACAGCCTCTGTGCCGTCTAATCCCCTTAAATCCAAAATGTCTGGTCTGCTGAACAGGACTTGTACAATTTGATTGCATCTACCTTGTTAAAGGGAAATCGTGGCATTGTCAATCAAAGACGGTCACTTTCATTCACAGGGAACAACGAGAGGAATGTTTCAACAGTGGAGTCTAACTAAATATTTCAAGATGTTTCCTGTTGCTTATACTATGAAAAGTATGCCCGTCGCCAAGTTCTTGGTTATTAGAACAAAAACATTGATGACTTTTGAACTAATTTAGTTTCTTTATCAATCATTTGCTTTCATCAGCTAGACACATCAACTCTTCTCTAAACAATATAATAAGGTTTCTTTCCACCTGTGCCACTTCTCATGACTTAAATCAGCCCTATAGGAGCCCGGAGGCGTTTAGCCTATAGCTGTAACAACATACGCCATCAACAAATATGAGTGGCAACAAGCTTCTAATCTCATAAGCTGCTTTCAGACGTGCACTTAAGTCTGGACATGTGAGCCCATGTGAGAATACAGCATGAAAGTGTCCACAAAATTTCCCAGTGAGCAGCTGGGCGTGTTCATAACGTTTGTAACATATGAGGAATGTGAAACTGAAAAAAAACGACAACAACAAGAAGATTACAAACATCTCAGGAGGACAAAGAAGTGACACGAACCTAGAAGACACAGACGAAGATGTCAACTTCGAATGACAAAGAGATTCTCTTTGTCCTTTCAATTTTCTTTCGATGGCCAATGCCAGGGTCAATGTGCTGTAGACAAAAATACAGTTTCCTGCTCTACGTCAGGTTTATACATCATATCCTTCCTCCTGCATGCTCTACCCAGAGGCCGTCCCTCGCCTGAATGTTCCAGATATTCCCCTATTGTTGTGAACACGTTCCGTGACCGGGACAATCTCCCGCTGCGTTCTTTATATGTGGGAAGCGAACTCGTGAAAATGTCTGAACCCAGAGTTCATGTCTGAAAACAGCTTTGGAAAGACAGAAAAAAATATTTCTCCCAAACCTTTGAAGTATTTGTTTGAAATACCAACTATACCCTTTCCTCTCATTAGTTTAAAGATGTAGTCACAGTACCTCCTCTTCCTCTCTCTCAGTCTGCTCTCTCACCGTCGTCGAATACAGCCGTCTTCACATTATGCTATTCTTTTTCTTCCTGTTTTTTTCCCACCTCTTTCCCTGGAGACAAAATGAACCAGTATAACTAAACACTAAAATGCAAAGAAACACTTGTTTAATGAGTAAATCCTCACTGCGACTCTCACAGCAGGTTTGTGTATTGGGATATTTGCATTTGAGCAGAGGGTTAGCGTGTCTTTGACTATAAATGTGGATCATTATGCATTTCGTTGTACATCAGCACACACTCACCCTCTATCAGGAGTAATTAATCAAATCCTGTCACCAATCTGTAATCATTTACATCTCCGCTACTTACTCAAATATGTCTGTCTGGCAGTTTGAACGTGTGTGTGTGTGTGTGTGTGTGTTTGTGTCTGTGTGGGAGTCACCTGCACCATCTGGAGTATAGGAGTGTGTGTGCACGAGCATGTTGCTACACAGAGGGGGTCCTCCAAAAACACACAGACGCATTCTAACATCCCCCTCGAGCTGCAACACACACATGCGCGTGGATTTATGTGTTCATTACGAACCGTAATCACAGCCTACATCTCACACCTGTGTTCTCGTCTCTGTTACATGCTTGGAGGTGTGTGTGTTTGTGTGTGTGTGGGAGTTCACTTGTGTGCGTCCGTGTGTGTGTATGTGTGTTTGTAAGTGAGACTGATACTGCGTAAGGAGCGCCTCGTCGCTAACGTGTTCTTATTGGTCTATCTTCTTTCAAGGCTTTGATTTTATTGTAAAGCACTTTGAGCTGCATTTTATGTATGACAAAGGCTGTATAAATAAAATGTAAAATTATTATTACTATTATTATTATTATTATCATTGTTGTTTGAGAAACACAAACACTCAGATTTTTTGTCTTTTGACACACAACTGGTGAATCAATGTGGCCTTTCATAAAGAGTTGAAAGATGACTTTGACCGCTAGACCACAGAGACACACGTGAAGAATCCATTGTAATCTATTTATATGTTATATAATAATAATGTAATAATATATTTAATTTTTTTTCCGCTTTCCTAGGCTGTAGAAATGATTTTAACATCACAATTCCTTTATTACATAAATGTTCCTTTTAATTCATAACTCCATCTGAATGTGAATATTTTTGTTGCTCATTATACATGTTTGTAGATAGTCCTGATGTAAGCCTCTTGCATGTGATCAGTGCTCATGTCTTCCATCATAGGCAGTATGTACAATACCTGCACATGACATGAGCCAAATTGCCTCTTTCCCTTCTGCCAGTCAAATGTTTGCACACCTAAATAGGTCATTTTGGTGACCTAGCTGGAAAAGTGATAAAATTACTTTTCTCTGATGATAAGAACAAGAGCATTCACATACTGGTAGGAGCATATATCCATCCTCCTAAAAATACAGGGACATATCCTCACCATCCACATGCAAACCTACGCCCATGAATCACACACTGAGTTTTCTTTCCACCTGGCCCTTTGACAACAGTATCTGCAAAGACAAACAAAAAGTTAGGGGATGTCTGGCAGTATGTGTAGGAGTATGAACAAAAATGTTTTAATTCACAGGAGCTGTACAGACACTGAAAGTTTGCACATTGGTGCTCACAGAGATCTGTCTTGAAAGAGATATCAGCATGCCTTTAATTTAGTGAAGTCCCAAGGCAAGAGAGGGCTCAGCTTAGAGAAGGATGCAGTCGGAGGCAGCATACACACTCAAGGACAATAACCTTGATCACGGGAGCACTTCAGAATTCATCACTGCTAGCAAGTGTGATTTATGTCTGAAAGGAGACTTTTCAGGGTGCACAGAGGGACACAGGAGGACGCACCAGCCACAGCCTGGAGGCAGGGGTTCCCTTGTACACTTTCCTCAGAGTAATGACATTACTATAATCCAGAGACTTGTTCAGGAGCCGCTTCTAAAGAAAGAGCTGCAGCTGGGATGTTTCCTCCTATAATCAACACAGCAGAGGAAAGAACCTCTGAAGACGAGAGATCTGTTACACTGGGAAGTGAGGCAGATGCCTCGACTGTGCATGTCGTAAAATGTGAAATGTGCTTAAAAACGGCGATGAGTGAGATGACAGTGATGAGAGTGGGATCCACACAGAAGGAAAGACAACTACATGTCTATGTTCAGTGTATGAATACAGTGGCAGAGGAGATAATCAAAAAATGCAAACAGATCTAATGAGTCTTGATTGTTTTTCATCAGTAGTAGATGAATAACGCAACACTCTCCTCTCTGCTCTTTGGCATTGTGTGTGTGTTTCTGTGAGTGTGTGTGTGGGGAGGGGCCTTTCATCATCTGCATGAGAATAAGAGGGGCTCCACATTGTTCCCCCTGAAAACACACACACACACACACGCACACGCACACAGATGGCTTTTAATTTCTCTGCGAGCTGTGTTTGTGCGTATATAAATACGTACACACATACATACTTGTGTATGCTCTTGTGTAAATGTGTCATTTTCCACACTGTTGTTTACATGTTAATCCCCCTATTTCCATTAAAACCTCCTTATAGCTCCACGTGGGTTGTGTGTGTTTGTGCGTATGTGTGTGTATCTGTGTGTGTGTGTGTGTGCGTGCGTGTGCGCGCGTTTATATGTGTGTGTGGCTCAGTGCAGACGGTGTCTTGCCATTGTGTGTGACCCCCTGTAGTCTTTCAATTATATAGGTGACCCTGCTGAAGGCAATGCACTCATTTAAATACAATGAAACAGATATTAGAGACATCACAATCCAGTTAGTCGTTCATGTGTTGTTAGGAAACAAAGGCAGTATATCACACACTAAATGTCTTTTTCTAGATGAAGTCCTTCCTGCTATGGCTTTTATTCCTTTTATTCATATATTATTAGTGCTAGCTGTTGTGAGCCATTATAAACCTCTTATGGTTTCCCTGTCAACTTTGTATCTTTATGTAGATGATCTGTAAATATTTGTACCAGAGTGCTTTAACTTTATTTGTATAATAATATGAGGTTTCTATTTAACTGTGATTTAAAACCTAAGGATTTCTTATGGTTTCAAAACTGTCTTCATCTTTCATCACAGTAATATATGTGATATGATTAATTGCTATGGGCGCACAAATCTTCCAATCCTATAATCTGTAATTGGACAACAAACCGTATCTCAAACGGTTTAGAAGAAATTACAGTTTTATTGTTTATCGGCAAATGCAATAATGTAGAAAGATGTTTATGTTACAGAATCAAACTATAATAGCTGTTTACCAATAAAACTTTACAAAGCTACAAAGTGTTAGACACTAACACGCATTATTTTGATGAGTGACAAATAAACTGAACCTCATACTTCCACACACATCCAGTGTTTGCCCAGTAATATTGTACAGTGACTCCACAGACTGCTTTTCTTTATGTATACATGATGCATATGAATGCAGATTTCTTTCCATGTCAGCATCTCGTGTAATCCTGTCCTTCTATGCTTTTCAGGTTCAAACAAAGTTCAGCCAAGCTCTTGTTCAACAGCCATAGTATCATTACCCGGTGTGAAGACATGGCTGTAGCTGTGAACGTAAACAACAGATGTAACCAGTCATTTTTAGTCAAATGACTTTGTGATCAGATGACCTGTAGCATGCCGTGTGCAGGGCCTTTGTTTTGTTTAAGTCATTCGAACAGGTTCAATGAATGTGACAAATTCAGGGATCTGTTAGACGAACTCTGAGATGGAACAAAGCTGATTTAACCTAAATGACTCGGTGCAGGTCCAAGCTTGTCACAGGCTTTTAAACTCTTGTATCCCACTTACAATTTCTCTCCTCATCAACTCAACTTCAGTGCACTGAAAATGTAAAGGGGAAATGCCTTATATAATGTGTGGATCAAACATATTACTTTTACGGGCGACAATGGATACCACTGTGGCTTTCTATCATCCTAAAGCTCACAAGAGCTTTCAGCTGAGTAGTAAAGGGATATTACATTGACAATATATGGTGTCAGTGCAGGAAGCACTTTTTGTTTGTAATGATTCAGCAGCTTCTTCCAACAATTTCGTGCACATGAGCCAGATAATCTTTCTCATGTTTTGAGCTTAAAAACAATTCAAGAATCACATTAATGTAATGAAGTGCTAATCGACCCTTCCTCTGTCAAAGGCTGACATTTGTCCTCTCATGGCTCGATGCAAATACAAAGACCTAAGTCTTTGTATGTCAAGGACCTATCATTGGAAACCCCTCACATCTTAACTGGACTCTTAATTAGAGGTAATACATGTAGGGGAACTGAAGAGGTCAATTACAGCATAATAGACAGGAGCAGTATCAGTAGATGATTATTCACAATGCTTAAGTGCTTTGTTCAGTCTTAGTCAAATAATATTTTTGTTTAAATATACAAGTTAACACTCATCTACAATGTCAGTTGCAACAGTAGCTTATAATCTGACCTGCGGTTTCTGCCTTTCAATACACTAACATTTACACCAATTCAAACCCTGACTAACATGGGAGCTGACTCACCGCCAGAGTGTCATGTAGTTGTTGTTTTTGTGACACAAACTTGACACAGAGAACCAGTTTTTCAGTACCAACAGCGAGTGATGTTATTATATCACATCCACGGTGCCTTTCTGTTCCAGTGCCATAAAATCAAGTATACAGAGTGTGAAAAATAAACGTGATGCAGATAAAGGAGGAGAATAGATTTTCCAGCTGCGAAGAAAGGAGAAGGGAGAGGAAAATCAAAGAGCATTAGCATAGCTGTTCTTTGTCTCCAGTCTGTCTCTTTACCCTCTGAATCTAATGAGTAACCAATGGTCTGCCAGACAGAGATAAGGTGTGTGTGTGTGTGTGTGTGTGTGTGTGTGTGTCTGGTCCCAGCGTTAGCCTGTCTCTCCCTGTGGACCACAGTGTGACAGCGAGATGGATGTTCCCCTCAAACACCAGCTGATTACTACACATGCAGTCAAAACATACGACGGCTGAGCAGAGCCGAAAGACCATGTGTCAGGACATGTGGTGCAGATTCATTGTTGTGTAATCTCCAGTGTAAACTAACATATACAGTGGATGACAATGTAAAGCTGTCTGCTGTGAACCTGGCCGGGTCTGACATTTGTCAATAGCTCTACAAATCAGATCTGCAGAGCGGGGACGTTTTTATTCCAGGGATGGAGGAGATGTGCGACTGGGGAACTATATTTTCTGGACCATATCAGTACGCTGGGCTCACTTAGGATCCTTAAAGCTTCTGAAAATCCTGACTCAACCTCATCACTGAATACCCTGACCTGTGGGCACATTTGAAGAGGGAAAATGGTGGAAAAGCACAGTGTAAAGTATATATTTGTTCCAACACATTGAAGCTACCACAGGTATTATTAAACTCTTAAATATTTGCAATTCTTTGCCAGAAGAAACAGTGAGACTTGTAATCAGGATTATGGATCCAGAGGGAGTGGAACTCCAATGAGCATTTGTTGTTATTGTTGCTTATTTCTTTTGAGTTTAAATGTACAATGACCTTTTTGTCGTTATCTATTTTTGTAATGTTATTACCCTATGTTAAGTCAAGGTCCATGAATGATTCCCTGGGACATTAATGAAAATCTCTAGAAGACAGTGACAGTGAAAAAGATATCTGGATCCATCCCTTTGTATGGATCCCTGCCAAATTTCAATTGGTTCTTTCTTGGCCCATGTTCCAACCTTCTACCTATTTTTGTGGCACTCCGTTCAGTAGTTTTTGCATAATCCAGCTGACAAAATAAACAAACCAGCCAACCAACAAACAAACAGACATGGGATGAAAACACAAGCTCCTTGACCCGAGCCCGACGATCTCCTATCAGGGAATAAAGACTTCAAATGATGAACTGTCCACTTGTAACTCAACTTTCTGCATGTTGTTGACGACTATAATTACAACAAAAAAGCTTCTCCACACCAAGAAGGATTTCTTCCTCTACATATGGTGGCTCCATCTGGAGACTGGGATATGGGAGACAGCTTGTTATGTAGCTCTCCGAATCATCCTACTGTTGTTTACTGAATGTGCAACTTTACAAAGTTTATACAGCACTTTCTTTTTATTAACTTCAGTGTATATGTAACCTGCTGCACACCACTTCATGTCAGTACTATGACTCTATTTATTATTCTCTTTCTTTGCTCTTTCCTAATTACGTTTTCTCCGGCCGCAGTAAATTAGTGTCCCATAGGAACGACTTGGTGCATACAGCAATTATAAACATCAGAATATAATTATCAAATGATTTGTGATACCTCGGTGTGTGACTGAAATCCTCCCAGTCGCCGTCTCATAAGGTAGGCGAAGGAAATCCTTTAATCAGTGGGTTTTTCTTTCTGTCTCACCGAGAAGATAAAACGTGTTTTCTGTGACTTTTTAAACAGTCCACTAAATGGAATATAGAACATTTTTCAATTTATCTTATTACATTTTTTTATTACATTTCTATACTGGGAAACATTCCTTCTCGTAAAGCTGTTGTGTGGTTTGAAGAAATGTGAAAACAGAGCATTTAAAATAATTTGTCTATATTTTGTATAAAAGGAATTTCTTTCAATCACTTTAAATACTGATTCAGAGATTAAATAAAACTCTTTAAACGTTTATCTCTTTAACATCAATTTCTCTGGCTGCTCATTATCAGATAAGAACCCTCTCTTCTTAGATTTGCATGGCAGAACACCAGAGTCAGAACAGACAACCTTTGTAACTTTAAAGTTTGGGCAATAATTGTCATATTTGGGAGCTATTGATGAAGCTTTATTTATGGGAAAGCCACTATGTAATCATATAAAAGTGCAGAAAGACTTGTGAAGGTGTCACAGGAAAGTTCTGTCACGTTTTCTCATGATGACATGATTCGTAAAGGTTTCCCATCTTCTGGCTTTGGAGGAAAATCAGTTGTGTAATCACACGAGTAGCAGCGAGATAACGTGTGCAAATTATTTTTCAACTGGATGAAATTCTAGCAAAACTCTACAGTAGTTTAGATTAATAGCCATGTGCAGCCGAGCAGGCGGCACGGCTCAGAGCCAACTGTCCCTTCTGCTCATATGAGGTCGGGGCCAACAGCCAGTTAAAGCCCTTGTTCGGCTCTACGGCCAATTAGAGCCGCCGGTCAGAGCGCTGGGCAAGTATGAAGCACTGGTCAGCGCTTTTAGCCAAAAGTCCTGATGGAGTGGAGGACTTAACGTGGTTATTCTGCTCATTATCACATCAGTGAATCAGCACCTATTGCCTTCTGCTTTGAGCTCATGATTAAATATAAAATCTGGAAAAAAAAAAAACGAACCCTTCCTTTATAGTTAATACATTTATTTCGAATTGTGGCATGATGTGACATTTAGCACACCAACGATTCTGAAGAATTAATTTAATCAATAGCAACCCATAAAAGGAGCATTAGAATTAAATCAGCTGATCACAGCCTCCCATATGTACCAACTGCTCATTGACTGGGAGTGTGTGTACCTGATGGTTGTGTTGAGCTGCCCCTGCTGGATCCTCCGGCCACGGTCCTGTGGTGGACAGGCTCAGGTCGAGGCTTCTCGCCAGCAGAGGAGAGGGCAACCATCAGTCAGCAGCGTGAGCCAATGAGACCCTCTGCTCTGCAGCCGCAGCCAGACACAGAGGTCAGCGCGGGGTCAGCTGGTCAAGAACAGGGTCTAATGTCAACAGACTCCCCCAGTGACCAGCACTGATAAGAAGCTGCGCACACACTCACACACTCACACACACATACACACTCTCTCTATAATGACTGGCAACCCCATCTAACAATGACCAGGGACTTTGACTAATTCTCCCTTCTGCTTCATTTATCACATGATCTGAATGAGCAGCTAGAAACAAAGCTCCACACGTCTCAACAATGAACTCAGCTCCAGTGCATAAACGCCACGGAAGGAGTGATTGATGCATGATGGAAGTGCACACTCACGGAAATCAACAGATAAAAAAAAATAAAGATAATTGCTGACGTGACGTAAAGACGGGAGGAGAGGGTTCGATGCTAATCTCTTTCCCCCTCCTTCAGGTGGCCTCTCTCGATAACACATCAACCGATTCAAGCTGCATAAAAGAGCAATCACAGAACAATTTAGCCTCTCCTGCGTCTGCGCTCCCACCCTGAGCGTGTGCGACGCCCCGGCAGAGGTGGCGGTAGTAACTGCCAATTCACTCGACGGATTTCTCACAAATGATAACTTTGGGGCCTCCTGGCGATAAAGTAATTTCTCCATCTCTCCTGTCGGGGGGCTTGGGGGACAACAGAGGCCTGTGATAATCCTATAAACAGAAGCTGTGTAGATATGGGCCATCTATTATGACCGGGAACAGTAGCGTAGATAGCAGCATTTATTATCTGAGACAGCAGACAATACATTCTCATTCTGTGATACTACTGCTGACAGACACGGAGTGATCCATCTTCGCCGAGCGAGTGAAGTGAGAGGAGGGAAGAGAGAGGCAGCGACAGATGGGGAGTGAGAGAGGTAGGGGGACTGTGAGAGGGGAAGGAGAGAGAAAGAGAGAGAGAGAGCGAGAGAGAGAGGTGGGTGGGTGAGGGGCTTAAGTTAGTGAGTGTATAGAGAGAGATGTGAAGACGGGGAGAGTATGTAGAGGAGAGTTATTATCGCTGTGTTCTGCATTGGCTGTGCTTTCTGTCTGTTGTAGGCATAAACAATCAGCCTGAACGCAAGCAGACACACAGACACACACACTCGATGGGGCTGCTCCACTGGTTGATGTAGCTGACTGTGGACCAGTTTGCTGTTGCCCGAGGCTGCAGCTTAATAAATAAATAGGTAGTTACAGCGGTTTTATAGCCAGGCTGTTATTTTACTGCTAATACTAATAATTCAGTATAAACCAACTGCCCACCAGGCTCCTGTCTGCGCTCCTTTCCCACTGTTTTCCTCGACGGGAGCAGCTGTATCTGAAGTGGTACTAGAAAAGCATTGGAGGAAATGTGCTCACAATATGTTTAAACTTTTTATTTCAACTTAATGTAATGATATATTTGCAGGACGATCACATGAAATGTGACTTTTAAAGATTCTGCAACCAGACTAGGTCAAATTAAATTTTTCTAGTAGCAGAACATACAACTTGACATAAACAAACCTGCTTTCAATGTATCACAAAGCTCTGTGAATGAAGCGCTAACTCCCTGTAATCATATGAGGAGTCGAAAATCCAGGGAAATGCATAGAGTGACGTTGTTTATGAGAATCCAATTCTGATGCAACTATTTAACCTTGAGGTCTCTCTTATCTGGTCGTGACCTTCGGGGAATATTCTCGTTCTCTTTCTTTCTGGAAGTTAAATGAGAAGATTGATATTTGATTGATATGGAGCTTAGCTGAGCCTTGAAACAGGGTTTGAACATTTTGTTCTGTATACAGTTAAAACCAATCTGCCCACAAGCACATACAGTTTACTGATAAAAACGTTGTAACTTACTAATAATACGATAACACTTCAGTCAAGGAGGTTATGATATCGCCCCGGCAATTAAATTAATTGTGGCACGGATTCAGACCAACAGGCAGATCCAGGGTTCTTCTTCACTTCCTCTAATATTCTGAATCATCACGCCTTTATAAAAGGGACTGACTGCAATTTGGTGCAAAGATCTGGATCTAGAGGATTTAGATGGGGTTTCCTAATGGGGCTGTTGGACCTTGGTCGAGGTTCACATTCTACTGAGTGCAGTAGAATTTATTTATTCTATTTATTTTTGTAATCAAACAGATTTGTAAAAGTGACAACTGGTGCTTTCAGTTTATACAAATACAAAATATACATTTTGGAAAGATCCATTCTTAATTCTAAGCAAAGCTACTATCTCAAGACACCTGCTAAGAACAACAGATGTAAACAGTATATGAAGCAGTTTGCATTGCGATGTTTTCCCTCAGTTACACATCGACTAGTAAAGACTACACCTTCATTCACCTGGCATCACTTAGCGATGATGTTGGAAAAATACACTATGAGGAGCGAGACACAGGAGCTGATGAGACGAGAGCAGAGGTGATATTTTTATTTGTTTCTCACAATCTCTTTTCATCAGCTCAGAGGTTTGAGCACGGTGGACTGGAAAGAGCAGCACTAAACACAGAGAGAGCTGTGGCTTATTACCAGTGTTTAATGACAGATGAGAAGAGACGCAATTAGAATGAGCCATATGGATGATCATATGGTCACTTTATAATTAGCACTATTTTAAAATAGAAAGTGGGCTTACATAAAACGAGAAAAGACAAAGTATTGGTGGAGTCACAAATAACACAAATAAGAGACGGTCATTTGATTCATTTAAAAACAATGCAGATGAGGAATTTTTTGTGGAAATTGACTTCCTGTTTAGGACTTGATACAAATAACAACTCACCTGGAAAGTTTTCAGACGTCTTCTTTAATTGGATAGTTTTTCACGAGTCGTCCAACCCAACAGTTACCGTCTGCATTTGCATCTTAAGCATCAACCAAGTCACTTGTTGAGTAAGTATCCAGTATACAGTGGCTGTATGCCTGAGTGTATGTGCCTGTGTTGGTCGTGTGCCTGTTTTTAATCCCCTCCATGAATCAATCAATCAAATTTGATTTGTATAGCCCATATTCACAAATCTTAACTTGTCTCATAGGACTTTAACATGGTGTGACATCCTCTGTCCTTAACCCTCTATCACACCATGTTTTCTGCTTTGGAGCCAAATAGGCCAAAAAAAGGAAAAGACAGAATCTGAAGTTGGTGCAGGAGTCGAGCCTCCATATGTGAAGTGTGGATGCAGCCGCGGATACTGTTCCGACCTGGACCTTTATCGCAGGTCTTTCCCATTCGCACTCCCCACTTCAAAATATACTTACATTACATGACATTACATTACATTTCATTTAGCTGACGCTTTTATCCAAGACCCAGTACAGACCCAGGACAACAAGATCCTTGAAAAAGTGCTATAAGTAAGTGCCATTTAAGTGCTACTAAATTGTTAGTTTTCAAAAACGTCCTTTTTTATTAGCAAATTGTCACTCCAGTCATTCGTCACATTTACTCACACCTAGAATAAACACTACATCTATCAGTGAAACAAATTACCTTTTTAATTTTAATTACCTCCTGAAGGAAAATGTGAAACAGCCAATTCAGGAGAGTTCACATTCTTCCCAGCATGTTCCTCAACAGAATGTACTAGCTCTAGTGTGTTGCTCCTCCAGCATCTATGCGATCCATAAAGGTCAGTGCCACACAAAACGCACTGCAGCGGCGACATTTTCACATAACACTCTCCAAACACTGGAGGGAGAACCCTGGAGACAAAGCCGACTGCCTGCGTCCCAGAATTAGAAACAGTCAAGTCCTCACTCGACGCTCACCTTTATAGTTCACCTTCTCATAGCTTGTCCCACCTTATTTATGTAAATGCCTTTTTTTTTCTTTCTCTGACATCTCTTAGCTGTCAGGTCACGTCATTCCCGAGGTTGTAACAGAGGATTACACGACTGTATGTCATGTTTTTTGTTTTGAAACTTAAATCAAATCCACAGTGGAGTTAAATACGGCGATGCAGAGGATTGTGCGGCCTCAGAGGACTCGCACACACACGCTCCTCCACTGTTTCACAGAGCAAAGATATCATCAAAATAATCTCAGAAAATGGTGTTTTAAAAAAAACATAATATGAAAATAAAAATAAAATAGGATCATGGAATGGGTTCATCCAAAGTTCATTTCATTTCTTCATAACAGAAGTGCGTTTGTAAACCGTTTGCCCTGTGGGGGCAAATAAACTTGATTTAGCAGTATTGACAAAACATTAGAACATTTGAACAGTGGTGTGTTGGAATAGTAATGTGTTGTCCTGCTGATGGAACATCAGGCGGCTACTGATGCTACAGCACCGCCTCAGGGGTACACACCGTGCGCGAGTGTGTGTTTGAGAGTGAACTGGTGTCGTGTGCGCGCCCTGCAGGGTGGTGTATGTGTATCTGTAATCATGTGAGCATGTTTATCTGTGTGTGTGAACATGTGTGTATGACTGACTGTGTGTGTCTGAGAGACAGATTGCCTGTGTGTTTGTGAGAGATGAAAAAAGTATCTGAAGAGGGCGATGATGGTGTGGATGAAATAAAAAGAATGAAACCTCTGATGATATTGGAAACAGTTGGAGATGAAGAGGAGGAGGAGGAGGAGGGAGGGGAGGAAGAGTCAGTATATCTGCTGAGGACTTTTCTGCACAATGCTGGCTTCTTCTTCTACAGACAAATATCTGATTCTACTAACTAGACCAAGAGCTGTGCATGGTTTATTGTTTGATGCATCGAGTGGAGGAAGTCGAAATTATGCTACATCAAATTGCAGGATTCCTTTTTTCAGTGGTGTTTTGTATTAGTGTGCCCTGCAGGATTCTTGGGGACAAAAAAACAGCTGAGAACAAATCACTGACATATCATCACATAATGTCTAGATACAGCAACATAATTATCTATTTATAGAGCTATTACAGCACTAGTCTTTATTTTCTTTTTTGTTTGTTGTTTGGTTTGTTTGTAAGCAAGATTACACAAAAACAACTCGAAACTTAGTGGAATAATGTGGTACGGATCAGGGAAAATCACTTTGGATGTGGATCTGGGATTTTAGTTTTTTTGCAAGATGGGGCATTTTTGACATCCCCCCCATTTTCTCTGAGAAGAATTCATGGATCTTAATGGGGAAAAAAACACATTGAGGGAATTGATATCTTTGAGTGTGTAATATTTGGTGTAGCTTGTTTGAAATGTAATTGATTGAATTCATTAAAGACTGTTTGGCAGAGGTGCAATCGCTGCACCGATCTAATTTGTTGTTTGTTTGTGAATGAATTTTTTACACTCCTCTTGTTCTCCGCCAGCTCCTGAGGGAAATATCTTGCTCTTTGGCTAATAAGTGCTCCACTGTGTTCTCCAGCTAGTCTCTAACTGTGTTTGTCTGCAGTTTGGACAGTAGGTTATCATCTGCTTGTGGCATTTGAAACGTTATAAGAGCAACTGAATCAGAACAGTACATTCGCACTCTGTGTAACCTAAACAATTAACTGCAGGAATAAAGAGAACCTGCAGAGTCAGATGATGAT
Organism: Platichthys flesus; assembly: GCF_949316205.1. Taxonomy (NCBI): domain Eukaryota; kingdom Metazoa; phylum Chordata; class Actinopteri; order Pleuronectiformes; family Pleuronectidae; genus Platichthys; species Platichthys flesus. The sequence goes on from NC_084955.1 coordinate 15,707,254, forward strand.
CCTCTCAATTTAAGACACTCATGTAGAAAAATTGATCCAATTTTAAATCTACAAAACATTAACTATAGAGGATTTAAGTTCATTTGAAGCCTATTTTTATTTCCTGTGAATCTGGAGCGACTGACAGATCCGCCCTGGTTTGACACATCTCGATGGCTTCAGCACAAACTCCCTCATGCTGTGTGATCATGTGATCCAGTCCCGTCACAAACAAATCCTAGAAACATCAACCTGATGCTGCGGTGACTGCCTTTGTAATGTACATGAATGCAAACTAAATAAGTCATGTCAGTTTCAAAGCCAGAGCTTCGCATTTGCATACACTGCTCAGACACATGTGTGTGTGTGTGTGCTTGTGTGTGTGCTGGTTTAATGTGCTTCCAAATGTTGGATCATTTGTTTGATATGCTTGATCTCGCCATTTAATTGGTTTACACAATCAGAGTGGACAGAAAAATAATATGAATTTGATTCTGTGGTATGTCGTTGATTGTTTCTGACATGTCTCAAACATGTACTCTCCCTCATCATGGCTGACGTGGGGGAGATTGAGGATCAAGACGTAGCACGTTTCCACTTCCCTGACATTATTTCACTTTATCACTGTATCGCACTGTATCGATCATTTCTCTGTTCTATCCCCCAAAGTCAATGAATAAATGGCCGAATCTGTAAAACAAATAAAAATGTAACCTGGAACGTTTTCACCACTCTTTTACTTGACACATTGCTCCATCTCTCAGCCCTCCTCTCATTTTTTTCCCCTCCTCAACTCTTCCGTTCTCTGCGTCCTCCGACATATGTCTCTCTTTATCACATGTGACACGGCAGGATGGGCCTGTCCGAGGCAGGTAATGATTTTTTTTGTTCTTATTTCTGTGTTGAGAGGGATCAGAGTGGTGCTGGTTATCGGGCCATTTATTACCCTGCCAGCTCGCCACTCAGCTGTCGGGGCAAATGCAATCCCTCCTGATTCACACAATTACCCCAAGATAGAGAAATATCTCCCACAACACAGCATTGTGGGTCAGAGAGAGTTTAAGGAAATACACGAAGAACGAGGACAAGGCTGCTTTGTTGTTTCTTTCCAAGCAGACCGGCAGTTTGTTTGGTGCACGAGGGCTGTTAGTTTGGATCGTGTGAATATGTGTGGAGTAAATGTCAAAGGCATTAATCTACACTCTACTTTGCAGACTGTGAAATCTCCTGTTATGGATTCATTATGAACACGATACAGTTGCATGATACTTTCTTAACTAACGCTCATCAATCCTTGACTTCTTCCAGATTCATTAGTCTACATCGAGTCGCTTTATCCTTGTCCAATGGTCTTTGAGAACAGACTGTGAAGAGCAGCTCTGTGTGTGTGTGTGTGTGTGTGTGTGTGTGTGTGTCTCGCAGTGAGTAATGCTGCACGCTCTCTGAACCAATGACAGCAATTAACTGTGGTGGATGAGAAAATTAATTTGTATGCATACTGATCAGACATGATTTCCATGGTATGGAACAAATTTGCCTCTTGTTGTTTTATTTAATTACATGGAGTTAAGATATTGTAAATTGGTTTAGAGTCACGATCAAAACAAAAACTATTAATTTTCTTTCCCTCTTTATTCAAGAACCTGGTCTTTCGTTTGTGATCTATTTGAATTATTTGCCTCAAAACTTTGCCCTTTTAAAAAGTGCAGATTTGCTTTGCTGCTCCTCAGAACATCTTATCTTGTCTCAGATTCACTCTTGCTGCCGTTGGCTTTAGTTTGAGTCTTTCTCCTAACGCTCATCAAATTCTAAAAAAACAACATGCCAGGTGGAAATGAAATGAAGAAACGACTTTCTCTCAATTAAAGACCTCGTGCGGTTTCTGATTGAGCTTGACTGTTCTTTACTGCTGATCCTGAAGATGACAAAAACAGTCTGGACTTAAAATCCACAGAGCTGCTTTTCTTAATCATTTGTGAAGAGTCCTGCTACAGTCACATACTCGATTTAAACTATTGTTTCCAAAGCTCAATGATCAGAAGTTAATAACTCATCTTTTAAGTCGACGTGGACAAAAAGTCTTCAAATTTATCACAGTAACAAAAACTTTGAATGTAAAGGCAGCGTGAATTTTGTCTCTCCTCTCCTCCCTCTCCTCTCCTCTCCTCTCCTCTCCTCTCCTCTCCTCTCCTCTCCTCTCCTCTCCTCTCCGCTCCACTGTTTTGGGACACACTCTCCTGTGCTAACGTACGCTGCTTCTGTTTCACCAGTACAGCGGGAGTCATCAAAAACTGCAAAGAAACAGGCCACATTTCTCCCCTAGCCCAGCACTTCTGCATGTGTCTGCAAGTGTGTGTGTGTGTATGTGTGTGTGTGTGTGTGTGTGTGTGTGTCTGATGAGAAGAGCTGCTCAGCAATATTTAGTGTTACTGCGACAGAGCAGCTTTAGGACGGAACAGAACAAGGCTCACCTTCAGAAAAGACGAAATGAGAAGCAAAGAATGAGACAGAGGGGAAAGAGAGTACCGGATACATTTGGACTTACTGATGCTCGTCAATGAAATGTTTTGCTTCGAGTAAGAGGGAAGAATCTCAGAGGCAAACGTTAAAGGCAACAACGTTTCCTCTCACGTGTCCTTACCCCTGAGAGAGGGAGAGACAGCAGGTGAGAAAACTGTTGTAACCTTCTGTGGGGAAACAGCAAAAGAAACACTAAAATGAACAACAACCTCAGAGTCTGCATCATGTAAATTTACACTAATGAGTCCTTTAAGTCTGTGCATATAAAGATGATTAACTATGAGGGGCTACTATGCTGTGTGTGTGTGTGTGTGTATGTGTGTGAGAGTTGGGGTCAGGGATGATGTATAATAATGAGTCACAACACGAAAAGCATAACGTGTTATTTCAGTGGACTAGTAGGCATTAGCGTGTATATGAATACATGTGTGTTTGTATTGGGGCATAAGACAAAAGGTCCAAAAGCAGCTGCCCGCTTGTCACATGCATCACACTCCATATACACACCCACATCCACCTACACACACACACACATGCTCGCACAGACCTGCACACACCAGCTGGGCAGCGGCTCCGTGTTTTGTGTTGGCCTTCAACAGGAGCCGCATCAATTAAGCCAAGCAGGACATCGATCACAGCTAACCTCATGCAACATCTGACACACACACACACACACACACACACACACACACACACACACAAAGAGTGAAAGCACATTAACATGTTTCTTCCACATTCCTCATAAAAATGATATCAAGTCAAGTTTTAAATGACCCCAAAATAGCAAATTACAATTTTTTTCTCAGAGGGTTTTTCCCTCTACACTCAGACATTCTCTCAGATACAGAACCCCCCTTTATTAGTGATAAAAATGGAAGAACCCACATAAAGGGCAAAAGATGAGGGATCTCTCTCCACATAGAAAGTGCATCCCTCCACTTTCTACTCACATAAAGTATTATTTAAAAAGGGATAATGTCATATCTTTTGATTTATATCTTCCTTTTCAATTCAATTTAAGAGATCAGTTTGATGATGATGAAAAAAGTAGACGTGATTTTGTCTCTTCATATTTAGTAGAAAATACTAAAAACGGTAAATAATTGATCGTGTAGAGGTTCGTCAGGTTTACGTTAAAGCAACACATGTATATAAAAACATGTTTCCTGCTGTATTTGACTCAAACACTGACCAGCTGACTGAATTAAATATAACACTGGTTGCAAATCTGTCTTTTTGGGGGTTTGCTCTCGAGGTCTGCTGACAAAATAGAAAAAACTCCAGTTTCTCCCCAAAATAAAGTGTGGTGCTGTTTATTTGAAGTGTGAGGTTGACACCAACGTGAGAACACCCAGAGCTTTCCTCTTTTGGCTGCAATTCACACTCATATTGCTCCAGTAAAAAAATTGTTCCCTCAAAAATTACTCAGACACAGACACAGAGGGCGACCCGCTGTCTCTTCGCTTCTTCTTTGTTGGTAAAATATGCCGTAGATCTAACTTTGAAATTACCAGAGGTCAGTGATGAGAAACATCCCATGTCCTTGTTTAGATATCTGTGTGTACGTGTCGGCCTGTGTGTGTATGGGTGTCCTACGACATGTTCACGTCCATGTATACGAGCCTGCCTGTTTATTTCTGTCTGTGTCTCATTGTTAGGTTGCATGTGTGTGTCCACATGGCCTCTAATGATGATGAAATGTGTTGTTAATGTTGTAGGTTATTTCAGTCAACTGACAGTTGTTGTAGAGGTGGGTGTGTATCATGTACTTTGTGTACTTTGTGTGTGTGTGTGTTTAATTGGACCTCCCTGAGCCAGTCTCCAGGTGACGGGACTCGTCTGCTCTTCCCCTGATTAAGGACAACAGATGGACTGGTAGCTACACACACACACACACACACGCACAAACACACACACACTGCATCGTCAAATACACTGAACATACTCATATTGTACAAATCACGTGGCCTGTAATCAATACCTAATACACACTATCCATATCTCATAGAGATCATGATAACCATGGATCATACACAGATTACCAAGATGCCTCGGTTTGTTCAATCTTCATCATTATTGCCTCTCTCATCATCATGGTCAGCTACACAGGAAAACTCTGAATCACCCTCATCCTTCTGCAAATCATCCACATGCTGTCTCTTTAACTTGACATCTCCGCTGTCCTCCTCCATCTGTCGGATATTGTGAGTTAATTTATTCAGTGAGGCCAAAAACAACAAAAAGTTAAATCTGAGTCAGGTAAAATGTGAGGGAGAACCAATGATGTGAGCTGCTGTGAGATGTGCTTCCTTTTCTGCCAAACGAGTCAAATTTAACAATATCGGTTACTCTTTAAATATTAGTTAAATACTTGATTTGTGAATAATTTTCCTCAGAAAAAGACAAGAGAACAGAACACACAAACCTAAAACCTCTTACTTAATGCACACAAGCTACAAAAGCGCCATGAACTTAATGGTAATTTTGCAAAGACAAATTAAAAGGAGACAAATTAAAGACAAATAAACCAAAAGTTATTTCTTCTTCTTCTCTCTTTACTTGATTTTACGATGCAGACAATTGCATGCTTATGCATGTTTATATGATTATATGCAACACAATGGAACTCTCTAGCAAACGGATGGAGTGATAAACAAAGGAAATACAGTAAGTACGTTTAAATATAGAATATAAACATGAAAAATTATAAAGACACTAATGATGGGATTCAAACTTTAATAACTTTGAGGTTATTTATGACGCCGTTCACAGCTGAATCCATAATTAATGCGTTTTGTTTCTTTGTTTTATTTTGTTATTTCCCCATATTGTCTACTTTTCACAGATGCTGAATCATTACCCAGGTAAAATGCATGGCCGTCAACAAAGCAGCTAATTGAGACCGAGCTTGTGCAGCTCCAGACTCTATTAGCTCCAGAAAACTTCAGCGCCAGAGTTTGATCCGTCATCTTCTCCCATTAGTGTGAATACTTGATCTTTAAGTGGTTCCTCTGTAGATCGGACTCATCCTCCGAGCCTCCGGTAACCTTTAACAGATGTTCAGCAACTTTCCAACCAACCTGAGTCAGTGTCCTGCCTCATTAAAACACAGCAACAGCATTTAAATAGTGTAACAACACAAACTCAGTAATGTGCACTGCACACACACTGGGACTAATTAAAACATATTTATAAATGGTCACTCTGGCTCTCAAACTGAAAAAGATATCAAGATGGTGCATGACTTTTACACTTTAGTAACCTCCACCAAGGAGGATATGTTTGCACCCCCGTCTGTTTATTTTGCAAGATTACACAAAAACAACTGACAAGGTTGAAGGATGTAGTACTGATCAGGGAGGAACCTCTCACCTCTAACTTTTAGAGCAGGTCACAGAACGGCTCATTTTATCAGTATTGATCATGGCCTGAGGAAGTACAGTCACACACACAATATTAATAATAATACAAATTTAAGAAACAGGCGACCAGTGTGCCCTCAGTCTACGTTGAACATGTCTTCTCCTTTGTCCTCAGATAAACAGAAGAGGACGACAACTGGGTCAAACCGCAGGTCAACATTGCTGACAGATAATTTTGAGTTGCAAGTGCTGATCTCTGTCTGGCAATATTCTTAAACTAGATATCTTCAAGGTGAATGCACATTTATTTTTAAAAGTTTTGAAATGGATCTGAAGATTGTGTTGATTGATTAACAGAGCTCTGATGTAATGTGTTGAAAAAACAACAGCTGATCAGTCACTAACTCAAACCTATATAAATACACACAATTAAATAATAATGAATCACAATCAGTTTCATTTTATACATACATTTGACTATAAAATCTTGATTGCAGATAAACCAGGTAGGATGAACAGAGAGTTGTTTTAATTCACTCTACTTGATAATTGATAAAAAAGCTCGCCCAGCTCACAAATAACAAAAAGTCTCAGTATATTGTAGAAAACCGTTCGAGGAGGATTCAAAGAACAGCCCGTTACAAACAGGCAGGTTTAGAACGGCACCGCACTAAAGTCCCTGTAATGATCAGTGTTGTTGTTACATAATCTACAGAAACTTGGGAGTGAACCTGGTGTGACCCAGGAACAGATAGGACTCTTTCTCTCATATTAATCCTCCGTGCAGTCGCTGTAAAACACTCCATTTGGTCTACATCCATCTGCCTCCGAGGCCACATTAATGATAATTACGAGGCTCTCAGCATGCTAGTTAATATCCCCCATAAAACCCGTGTCATCGAGCAGAAAAGCTCAGATAGAAAACGCTTAGCAGGTGATAAAAAGAAGAGAAGAGAAAACAAAAAGAAAAGTAGACCCCCTCCTCCCAAATAATAAAAAACCATGCTCACAATGAGACAATATTTAAATCCACGTTACACGCTGTGAAAGCTGAATCAAATCGATGAGTGCTTAAAGAAACCATAACAATAATTTCCATTCTTATCTCCCCAAAACATGGCGCCTGGCCTCACACACACACACACACACACACACACACACACACACACACACACACACAAAAACACACACACACACGCACACACCCACACACATACACACACTCTCTCTCAACAAATGAGGAGAAAGGGAGGAAGGAGGGAGAAGGAGAATGAAAGAGAGAGAAAGAAAGAAAAAGAAGAGAGAGAGAGAGAGAGAGAGAGGGGGGGGGGGGGGTGATAACAGCTTCAATAAATCATCCGGGCCAGTCGCGGCTCCCCGGGGATGTGGGATGGATTAAATTAAGCACTCCCTCTACCCGTGTGTCTATCCATCTCTCTCTCTCTCTCTCTCTCTCCCTCTCTCTCTCTCTCTCTCTCTCTCTCTCTCGCTCGGTATAAATGGCAACAGCTGATCGCGAGACGGCACACTCACGGGAGCACCTCGCGGAAGCTGCAGAAAGAGAGCGAGAGAGAGAGGGAAACAGATAAAGAGAGAGAGAGGATGCTGATGATCCCCACTCGGCCAAGCGGAGTCTTTTTTTTGCTATTGAAGGGAATTAAATAAGGACTATTTCGCAAAGAAGAAAGGACGAGGTGGCCGACAATTATTTTGAAAAGCTTCCAAAACCTTTTTTTACATCCCCTTTCTTATTTTCTTCGCATCCCTCCTCCTCCTCCTCTTCCTCCTCCACCTTCCTCCTCTTCTCCTGAGAGGCCCGCGAGCTTTCTCACGCTGCAGGGGTTTCCTTCCACCACCTCTTATTTACTTTTATTTATTTATTGTTAATACTGTTTTTGTTGTTTGACTGCTCGCGAGCCTCTGTCTGCCGGTGCACGAGAGCGCAGAGAGAGAGAGGGAGAGAAAGAGAGAGCGAGAGACCCCCCGGAGGGAGCTGTCCGGTGCTGAAGTTGCATTTCTCCTCTTTCTCGTGCACGAGAACCAGACAGAAGACGAGCAGAGAAGAAAGGAAGACATTTAAATAAAAGAAAGAGGTGAAGACTCTCCATCGGATCAGTGCAAGACTCTCTTCCTCAGTCCACTGCGTGTGTGCGTGCGTGTGTGCGCGTGTGTGTGTGTAACGGATTGAAACCACCAGCACGCTGGCCAGGCCGTCGTGGATCGGCTGTGTTGTTTGTGAGTGTGTGTCGTTGTGTTGAGTCGGTGTCGCACCATGCCAAGGTCCTTCCTGGTGAAAAAGGTGAAACTAGATGATTTCTCCACGGCGGACCTGGAGAGCGTCTACCGGCACAGGACAGACCTCAGCCTGCGGCTCCATGACAAAGGTAGGTCAGGCTGAACTGCGCACACAACCAAGCACTAACAGGTGTCTCACCACTAACACAAGTCGTTCTGTGAGAGGAAGAGGAGGAGGAGGAGGAGAGAGAGATGAGGTGTAAGTGTACTGCAGGGGAACATGATAAGAGTGAAGAGGTGCAGTTCAACACCACACAACTCTTTATTTACTGCGAGTGTGAAGTCTGCAGCCGGTTTGACTCGAAGCCGTTGCTCGAGTTGTGTGAGCCGAGCTGCCACTGAAGCGGAAAGGTCACTTGAGAAATCAACTAAATCCAGCGCATCCCATGTTACATTGATTCTGGCTCATCGTCAGCAGGGAGTTTGCCCCCCCCCCCCCCCCCCCCCTCCCTCCCCTCCCATGCCCTACGCAGGCTTAGTCAGGTTAAAAGAGATAAAGATGGGATGGAGGTTATTTAGATCTGCTTCACCGTCACTGGGTGTTTGAGATGATGCATGGGACCTACAGTCCTGTATCCTGTAGCCTGGGTGTCTCATACAGGGAGTGAGCTGACTAACTCTAACCCTAACCCACTTGAAGTGATTCAATGGTCCAAACTGCAGCTGCAGCACAGACGAGAAGCAGCTGTGATCAGACACATTGCCACCAGTGAGTGCACAGTTGTTTTCCTGGTTTGTTCTTCTTGGTTGCATTTTAAGTCCGCTCCTTCACAGGCTTGAATTCCACTGTCTCTATAGAGAGGGTTTAATCTGTGCTCTGTACCAAGGTGTGCATGTCCTGTTTTCGCAGAGTTAAGACATTTTTCTGCACAACGATTTCTCCCCTGGAGATAAAAAAAAAAAAAAAACGCACCTCCCTCTGTGCTACACTTACAACAGCAGCCTGTTGTATTCATTATCACATAAAGAGAAGAGGAGGAGACCCTGACCACACTTATCTCATTTCACAGTCACTGATGAACTGTTGAATACTATTGAGCTGTTGAATATCACAGTAGATTCCTAAGCTGAAAAACATTTCTATCCAAAAAGATTAATTATTTCAAACAGTTTGGGTTTAAATGTTGAATATAAACAGTATTTTACTCTATTTATTTGTTGAGATGTACTATTTAGGCACACTATTTAAGGCAGCCCTCATTGCAGTTAGCCTCCAGCAGGAGTAAGCAGTGTTATTCATTGTTTTCGAGCTGCCCTCTGCTCCTGTGAAGCTGTGAACTTCCTCGCTCCCTTGCGACTGTGTGCGTCACATCTCACATGAAAAGCCAGAGATGTCCTTGCCATGTAAATGAAGCCACTGCGCTGCTTCCACCCCAATGTCATCGACACATTGATGCATCTCAGCATGTTTATTCTGCACGCGAGCCCTCTCTGTTATTTCTCCACTCATAAAGCAAAAAAGCTGTCAGCGGTGTGTATTTGTAATGTCGAGGTTAACCAGCCCTGCTCGGCTTGACACGCGATCTGCTGCCTCAGCAGCGCCGCGCCACACACTGCCTACACCGGCCACCTTTTGTCTCCATCCCTAACATCAGATGGTGACAGCTTAATGCAGCTTCTACATACAGTACAATACGAGCTCTACCCACACAGCGCTATGAACAACTTTCTGCTTGAACGAACCAGCTTTGGGAATAATTTATGTCTCCCTGCGTGGTTCCTGTGTGGTGTGTGAGATGGGAGTGTGTGTTCAGACAGGACGAATCAGCAGATATGAAGAAGCTGTTGAGCCTATGTAGACGTTTATAGGAGGGGTGTCACCTCGACCTTGTTGCTTCTGCCGCTTATTTAAAAAAATCACCAGACTGGATGGATGATAATATTTAAAGGGGTTTAAAAAAAAAACTAATCTTTGCGAATGACTTGTCTATCTCTACTTGAACTTCAAACAGACAGATATCGGCCATGTCGAATTGATCACACTCAAGTTTTTATTTTGGGCATTTCAAGCTGATATTTAAATTAGATAGACAATAAATACAAACAATCTTAATCTTAATAAATAAACCTTAAGTCTTGTTTTCTTTTTTGCTTACCTGTGGCTAGTGTGTTCTTTTTTGGCTCGATGGAAATAAACATCTAAGTATGAGAAGGTTTACATTAATTAAATGCAAGTCACACTGTGCAGATTGATGCATATAATTACACTTTTGTGTATTTAGCCAGTTATGTGGACAAATCCATATATTCATGATGACTATGAGAAAACACACAACAACTTGAGAAATAAAAGAGCATCTTCTTCAGATATGAATGTATCAAGAGGGAGGGTGGCATGATCCGACCTGCTATAATAATCTATATAATCTATAGCGCTGTACAATGAATTTAAGTATATTTGTGTGTAAACCCTGCTGTTAGTCTTTGACTCTCTGCTCTGTAAGTCAACACCTTCCTGTTGAACTGAGGGAGTCTTTCTCTCTCTCTGTTACTGTGCCATCGACGGCTCTGCACTGGATCTGTCCGTGGTGCTGATGCTCGTTCTCACACTAAATCAGCTTTCTCAAGTTCAGGGTCAGTGTGTGTGCCATTTATCTTTCACAGAGGAACTGTGTTAACTGTAACCTTTGAGGCTGAGGGGAATTTTATAACTGAAATATTAACTGGACCAACACTGGAGGCTTTTTTCACACTGGCAACAGGTGTGCGGGAGAATCAATATGTCACTTCAGTGTTTCACGTATTAGTTGTTTAAAGCGTTAACAGTTACTGCTGCAGCACTGAGGGTGAAGCGACAAGCGTCTCTTGCTCCATATGCAGAGTAATAGCAGGGGATGGATGATCACTATGGGATAGATATGTATATGAATATATATTATATTGTATGTACTTATCAGTACATTTAGAGTGAAGTCCGACCATAACACTCGGCTCCTCTTAGAATCATCTAAACTGATTTTCTTCTATATTGTACCTCACATAACAACACATGATCTTGTGGTTGTTGTACAGGCATATACATGAAAAATGTGCTGACTGACCTTGGATCAGATCTAATTGGAACCTTCAGTTTCACCCACTGTGTTACCTTGTTTGGTTTTCTGCTCTTTCAGTGTCAAGAAACACAGCATCTGGTTTTCTCATCTATTACAGCGCCGCCTGTCATGTCAGCAGTTATGTCCATCCACAGCAGTCAGTGAGCGGCTTAATGAGGTTACTACATACAGCATGCTACAGAACCTCTAACATGTTACATGCAGGAACATGTTGTAACCGAGTTCCTGGTTGAATACTTATGTTAACCATGCCCCAGTGATGTGTGTTTTATTATGAATGGACACGAACAGGGATGCAGGTGCAGAAAATAAACACCACTCTATTTTATAAGAGCAGATGTGCGTTACTAAAGGTGTAATGCTCACTAATAGAGTTGTTAACTTGAATGAGGAGGCACTTCTTCAGTTCCACCACTTCCGAGGGTGTAATGCTCCTCGGTACACGGTGTCTCTGTGAAGAAAGATAAAGCTGAGAAAAGACGAGTATCTGGTTTCATTCTGCTGCTTTTGTTTAGCTCCGCAACAGCGGTCGAATAATGTCAATACAAACTTTGGCCTCCTGTTGTGTCCGTTTAGGTACACAATTGTATTGAATGTCCATTGCAATTGTTAGCAGTATTTGAAGGCTCTCTGGTGTGGAGGGTGGAAATCTTTGCCACTGTTCCCCTCTGTGATTCTTATTCTGATAGAAGAAATTTGTCTTCTTTACTACCGATCAAATTACGCAATAGCTGCTTCGGGGACAAATAATGGTCTTATCTCTTTAAACCAAATGTCTGATTCTTGCTCTATTTTTCATTATAACATCCACTACCATGTGTTTTAACCTAAATACTGTTTTTTCCCCCCAGCTGGTTACATCAGTGACTACATCAGCCCTGTTGTGTACGATGCTGAGAGTGACAGCGGGATCAAGGTGCCGTCTCCCGACCCGCTCTACGACGGCATCCACAGCGACTATGGGGCCCCGGACTCTGAGTCGCCCGACAGCCCCAGTTCGGAGATCACCGATGGCTACATCAACGGAGATTCTGCAGTGAGTGAGGGTTACTCAGTCGATGCCTTCTACATCACCGACGGCCGCTCGAGGAGGAAAGCTATCAGCAGCCCCCGGACCATTCAGAGGCACACCTGCAACGAGTGCGGCAAAACCTACGCCACGTCCTCGAACCTGAGCCGGCACAAACAGACACACCGCTCACTGGACAGCAAGCTGGCAAAGACATGTCCGACCTGCGGGAAGGTGTACGTGTCCATGCCCGCCATGGCCATGCACCTGCTCACCCACGACCTCAAGCACAAGTGTGACGTGTGCGGGAAGGCGTTCAGTCGACCTTGGCTCTTGCAGGGCCACATGCGCTCTCACACGGGTGAGAAGCCGTTCGGGTGTGCCCACTGCGGGAAGGCCTTCGCGGACCGCTCCAACCTGCGCGCTCACATGCAGACCCACTCGGCCTTCAAGCACTTCAAGTGCAAACGCTGCGACAAGACCTTCGCGCTCAAGAGTTACCTGAACAAGCACTACGAGTCCGCCTGCTTCAAAGGCCCTTTCTCCCCTCTCGGCCCCTTAGATGCATGACCCCCCGCAGAGATGAGACAAATGGACTAAACTGCAGAAATAAGTTGCCATTATCCTTAAAGACTGAACTGCAGACACAAACAATCTATTTTTGGTCAGAGTATGACCTTGCTCCCCCTCCTCCCTCTCTCTCTCACTTCCCCCTCACCTCGCTTTCCCTTGGAGCCTATTCATGATGATGACGACGATGAAGATAGCACAATTTTTTCTCCTTGAGATTTGCCCACTTAAGGATTTAACTGATCTACGCATGCACTTCCTCAAAAACTCTTCACCTCCTCTTCCTCTGTCTGTTCCAGATAGACAATAATACTGACACGGCTTCCTTCTGGCATCTAAATACAGTATGACACCGTATATTTTGGGACAGTGATGATGAGGATGACGAGGAAGACGATAGTTACTGCGTTCCTCCCTGCACTGAAACACAGTGAAAGAGTTATCCTTCTTATTTTCTCTTTTTGCGGGGAGTAATAATAATAATAATAGTAATAATAACGATAATAATAATGTTCTGCTGCACCAAGTGACCATAATCTCTCCACCACTGAGGTAACATATTATTTATATATTTATTAATTTATTTATATATAGGTTTTTTTTCAATTCTTTTTTATTTATTGTAAGTTTATACTTGATTTGTTGCACTTTAATTTCGTATGTAGGATATTTGCTAACCTCTTTTTATCACTACAGGCCAAAGCATATGTCACTTTTTTGAGTACAATTCTTTTCTTATTATGTTTTTTTCTTTTCTTATTACCGTTATTGCATGCAAAAAAAAATAATCTATGCCAACGTCATAAAAAGCTTATGATTTTTTTGCCAAAATCCAATAGATAGAACCTGAGGGCAATATTTTTTCGTGGAGCCTCCGTAGGACTCTTCAAAATGCAATAATCACCTAATGCATGGTATTTTATGATGAAGTTATGAAGTATTACCTACTACTGTATAGCAGTTTAAAAATCAGGTAAGTTTTACTTCACCTAGAGTCATAAACAGATAAAAACGAATATTACAGACATCAGGGAACATGCCAATGTAGTGTTAGAGTAACAAAAAGTCCTGTCTTTCCTCTCTTGTTATGCACTGCCTGCCTCTTAGTGAGTAGAGCTAATGTAGGATGTAGGCTAGAGAGGCTGGGATCAGCTGCCTGCTGGGTATGAGGCCTATTGTAGGATAACTAGCACCCTGACAGACCTGCACCAGGCTAACTCTGGCATCACATAAGCAGGAGAAGTCTACGGTCGGATCAGGCCACACAACATTTTACTCAGATCGGATCCCTGACCATTCATGAGAGGTTTCTGTGATGTAAACGATTACATTCAGAGGTTCTGAAAACACCTTTCATGTTTTATGCAGCAACAGGTCTTCACATATTCATAATGTAAAGAGGCATCTTATCTCTCTTTTCATACAAACTAAACTGGAACAAACTTTTAGCAATCAGACTGGAGAAGCATGCAATGAAAAGTGCAGCGACCCAGTATGAGACATGGCATTTTGTAAAATCTGAGAATATCTTCAATAGAAAAGCACAAAGCCAAAGTTTGGTGCATTGTTGAAGTTGGACAGAGGTCAATGCATTATTCAACTTCCCTTCCAGAGCACTTCCAGACCATACAGTAACAGTGTGCATTCTTAAACCACAGAGAAAAGCAATGCACTTTAGCTGGATGGTCTGAATGCAGCTTCTCTGTTAGAGTCCTGATTATTCTGCAGTAGGCCCCATCCATCCCTCACAGGCCGAGCATAGGCAAACTCTTTGAGTGAATTATTATTCCCACAGGCAGGCCCGACTCTAATCATCCAGAACCCATAGACGTTTATCATTCAAACTAACTGGCCAATATACCAGTGTTGCTGAACCCAGTTCTCTGCAGCTCAGAAACCTTTTTCTTCAGATCCATGGAGCTTCCTGAGAGACAGACTGAGGGACACACACATCTGCACAAAACAACAAAGCGCTTGTTTGTGTTCACACGTCATCCTGTACGTCCTCGTCGTAACTCTGCATAGACACTCTCCCACTTGGCCGCACACGTGGGAACACGATACCTGCTGATGAGCTGTTTGGGGCGACGAAATCTATTTACAGTCAAACTTTCAACAACTGAAAAGAAACAGGTTTAATGATGACATGCGGGTTTATAACAGAGACGTTCTGATAATTGCTTCCTCGTGCATGAGCTTCCTCACTTACAGCCTGGGTCAATTTATCGAGGGACAAAAGTCGACATTCTATTATAAATGTTGCGTTGCATAACCAGTCAATTAGAGGGAGGCAGTTTTCTGTTGTGACTGGAGCGATCAGTATGTGAGTCAGCAAACTGCAGGTCGTGTCTCTCTTCCCAGTGTGTGAACCAGATTCGAGCTGCAATTTCTTGAATTGTTTCCGACGGTAAGTCGTAGAGCTCCGTCTTGTTAGGGCTCACATTTTAGTTTTTGTCTTTTTTAACTGTGATTTTTAAGTACCGGCCGCAAATAAATCTACATGGCTGAGTAAACATGCAAAATAGGTAAAAACATTAGATTAGGAGCTCAAACTAAAATACTAGTCAAAAACAGCTGAATGTGAAAATGACAGAGTGTGACACAGAGCCCATATATGCAAAGTAAACAAAAGCATTACCCTCATTTTTCTTTACACATCTCGGAGACATCGGAACCCTGGGAGAGATAGAAAACAACAATATGCTATTACTCTAACCGCTAACTCTAAAATCTGGTTTCTTTCCTCTCTGTGTGAATGAGAATGTGAGCAGTAAAATCACTGCTGCTACTGTAGTGACTGATGACAGCGTGACGGGCACAAAGATGTTAAAAATCCCGATAACAGTATTTCAGGCTGCAACGTCTCCAGTTGTTGTTTACGCGTCACAGATTGTTCACTTGTGTATTCAAACTTGTTGCACATTTGCACTGCGGTCGAAACATCTTAAGGTTATTCGGATGAAATCGTTGTCGTCCTGCTGGTGACCGGTGTTAAGGAGTTTGTGCGTCTGTCTCTGGGTGAGCTCCAGGTCTGATCTCTCTAAGCACTTCCATTCTAGTCATTTCCACCTTAAAGAAAGTAGCACAATGAAACTAACTAGAATTCAGGTAGAGAAGAATTAAAAACCTTGTACTAGCTTGACCTCTCTTCTTTTTTTGTATTTCCAAGTTAAACAATGATGATAACCTAAATAATCATTTATTGCAAGAGGGTTTGTAAAGAATCCTTTGGATTGATACATTTTTACTGCTGTAATAGCGATTATCTGACACACCTTATCTCGGGAGGTCTGCATCTCTGTTGCAGAGAGACGGCCTCCTGGGTTTTTTTGAGCCAGTATTCAAACAATGTAAGCACAATGAGCACAAAGCATTTTGTGGCACTTCATAATAAAGAATAATCTTAACAAGCCCAGGCAGCATGTTGCACTTTTGTGTCTTGTCTTCTGTTGTGATAAACACACACACACTTCATTGAAATGTCATTTAATTTAAACCCATTTGTCCGTAGAATTCCTCCTTTGTTTAAGTAGCTTTTAACACAATCCATGCTCATAGAGTTAAGTTTACCTTTGAGCTAGAAGAGTGCTGAGTTCATTTGCATAGAACAACACTCACTCTGGACTTAAGAGCCCATACTTTGCATCAGCTTTGTCAATATTGTATGTGTAAAGAGGGACTGGGTTAACACTGGTGCACAGTGAGCTCATTAGCACTCTTTAGGCTGGGAGCTATCTACCAGTAATGGGCTGCCTGGATGGCTAAATACAGCAGTTTGCTCATTCTGTATTTGGACATTTAAAAGGGCCCATGCAATCCAAACCCTCTGAATTTATTTCTTATGTATTTGTCTAAAATCTTTAATTGTGGAACAAGTGTAATGAAAGTTTAATAGACAGTGTGCTGGTGACACTTTAAATAAGCCATTAACCATCATCATGTTTTGATCCATAATGATTAATTCCTGAGCATGAACACATACTTGTCATATAAACCGAGTAAATAAAGAGCTGAGGCACCATGTACATTTTTAACCCCTTAAGATCCACAGTAATTATAGTAAAGAGGCTTGAAAAGGTATTTAAGCCCTGAAACGTTATATTCTGTTGTTCAGGAAACTGATGCAGCAACAATGACTCGTCCAACAGTTAGCAGGTAACAAAAGATCACATGTTGATGTGAGTGACACAACGGGTGAGTTGTTCTTTATCATGTAAC
The DNA here is from genome assembly GCF_949316205.1 of Platichthys flesus. Classification (NCBI taxonomy): domain Eukaryota; kingdom Metazoa; phylum Chordata; class Actinopteri; order Pleuronectiformes; family Pleuronectidae; genus Platichthys; species Platichthys flesus. The sequence continues at coordinate 15,724,263 of NC_084955.1, forward strand.
AAGCAAGAAGCTTCTGAACTCCTGCATCAGGATCCTCAGAGTTATTCAAATAAATGGAAACATTTTAAACCCATTCTAGGCCATTTGTAACAAATTCAAGATTAAAACTCTTAAAAACACGTCCTGACCAATAAATGATAATACGACACATTAAACTACAGATATAGTCCCATATCCACATACCACAGAATCTGCTGCTCACTGGTGGACGGAAACAAATTGGGATAACACAGAATCGTTACTGTAATTTGTGGAGACACAAATCCTCCTCAATTTGAGAAAAGTCGAATTTTTAAGTGTTGAATAGAGCAGATACACAATGCTATACAACTGATACAACAAGATGGAAATGAAACATATTATATCAAACACTGAACAAGACTTGCTACACGTACTCAGAAGGACCTGATGGTGTTCCTGTGAGCTGGCAGAGGGTCGTGTTGTATCTGTGACATAATGGGAAACTGACCAACTAACCTTTATCCTGCAGTGACTTTGAAACAGAGGTGACCTGTTCAGGCTCCGCTTCAGCTGGAAAACACCTCAAAGCAACGACTTCTGCAGTGAAACGGCAAATCACAGCAGAAACTATATCAGTGGCTACAGGGCGTTGGACTATCTGACAAGTTTCTGTGCAGGTGCAAACGCTAAATTGAATCTTGTTTCTGTTCTTTCCCTCTTTCTTTTCATTTCACCGTCTCCAAGTGTTGCCATTCATATTTAGTGTATTAGATTATGTGTGTGTGTGATCACCTGTTACATCACATTACACCGAGCACAGTGGATCCTCCAGTGAAGTTGCAGTCCGATCTTGCCGTCGGCCCCAAGTAAGCACTGACAGTCCAAATCTATTGTTGCTATGCCAACACTTGAGGTATCCAAGGCAATAAAGCATCTACAGTAGCCATAGTAGTAAACTATCTGAACTGCCTCAACAAAGACACAATGCAGCACTCTGCAGTTTTATGAAGTACAGTATGTCTCCCGACCCAGACCTGAAAACTGGTTTCACAGCAGTTGCAAGAAGTCTGAAAAGTGACTGCCCACGCCTATGAATCACCTTCAACTCCCTCCCTCCCTCCCGTCCTCCCTCAGAGCTCCACCTTTCTGTGTGGTGCTCTCTCCTCTCATCTCCCCTCCGTCTCCAACCACCTGCTCAATTCTTCCCTCCATCCCTCCGTCCTCTGCGTGCTCTCACCCACCCCTAGTTTTCCCTCCAGCTACCTCTTCCCTCTCTCTCCCTCCCCTGCCAAGTCAAACCAGGCCATCAGGCCTTTGAGGACCTGAAAGTCATTTAACTCCTGGTAGATAATAAGTCTTAGAATATAGCTCCTCTCAGATAATAAGCTTTATCACTTGATTGCTCTGCACGCTCCCAACTGTCTTTAGATTCATGTCCAGGGAACTACTCAAGCGCATCACACTTTTTCCTCCCTGGCAAGTCAAATTAACGCTGTGTGTGTGTGAATGGCTGTAAGTGTGCGTGTGTGTGTGTGTGTGTGTGTGTGTGTGTGTGTGTGTGTGTGTATGCGACTTCGCATAATAAGGGGATGAGCGAGAGCTGAGGTTGCAAAATCAAATTAAAACAGCAAAGGTTACTTTCCAACGGTTAACAGGTGTAATTGTTGGAAATATGTAGTTAAGTGTCCACTCGTGTGACATTGACCTCTTTACATAACCTCATGCTGACTTTCATTTTGTCTAGCTTTGATAGTCTCACAGAAACGCGTCTCTTCACCTGTCCTCTGTCCCTTCCTGCTCTTTACCTTTCGCCTCCTCCGTCTCTCAAGCCTCCTCTGTCATCCCCTGCGTAATCAGAATTTTTCTTAATCACGAGCCACCACTTGTTGATACATGCTATGAAGAGAGGAGTAGATCAGGATTAACATGACACAGCTTTACAAAATGATGTCTCTATGCTCAGTGAAAGCTGGTGTAACAGTGAGATTTTAAACATCTTTAATGATAGTTTTCAGAATTAGTTTCTCAGATTAGAAAAAACCTGGACGGCTTACATTTATGAGACTTGTCTGCATGCGGATCAGATGTTTAAGTGAAATAACAGAGGATTATGATGAGATTTTTATTCACACATTATGAAAGAATTGTGAATATTGTAAATCTCATCTCTCTGAGTTAGAGGGAGCAAATCTCTGACACTCAACCAGATCATTCAGGTTTCACTGTCACATTGAGCTTCCTGCAGAAGGGCGTCAGAGGGCCAGGAGGTAGTGATGTCATTGTTCATAAAGATGACCTTGGATTTGTCTGTGATCAGCTGTGGGAAATGTTTTGCAGGTACAGTATATGAAAATGGGAAAATTAATGAGCAGAGCAGTTTTCTTCTCTCTCTCTCCTCCTCTTCCCTCCTTTCTCATTGTGTCTCTTCTCCTTCATGTCACTCCTCTTCCATCCAACATCTGTTATATAGCAGATTATAGCATTAAAATATAATAAGTTTGACCTCCTCTGGGTTTTACGAAGTCCTTTGTTGAAGCAGGTCCCACCATGTTCTTTATGAATGGAGTTTTGCTGTGCTTGGATAACAGATCATTTCAGATAAAGCTTTAAATAATGAACATGTTTAAATTAAATATAAAACATTTATCATGTATATATTTTTACAGATAACATCAACAAATTAACAGCTAGAATGCCAATGTCAAATAAAAATCCTTATTTCTAACCTTGCCAATGTCTTGACTATATTTTCTATTAATTTTGCAACCCATTTGATAAATAAAAGTGTGAGTTTTCATGGAAAACACGAAATTGTCTGGGTGACCCCAAACTTTTGAACGGTAGTGTATATATATGATCTATAGCATATGTGGTATTTTCACACAGCAAAACTTGTGTCTTAACTGAAGCCAAACCAACTCTGTTGAATGAGACACATTGATAATTAAAGTATAAATACACAATCTATAAAACAAGTAAATACCCACTTGTCATCAGTATAAATACCACAGAGCCTGGTAGGGGAAGTTTTACAGCTAACAACAGTTGCATATAGCAAATAAACAAACATGAATATTCTTCTGTATTCTTGCAAAAAGCTTGAGGACTTAAAAGCAATAGAGGCAGAATATTTCATACACTCAGTGGCCACTTCATTAGGTATATGTGACATTTATGGGGAGGGTTTGTAAAGAAGCGTTTGTAAGAAGCTCAGTTCGTAAGTTGCTGCTGTTCTAGACTTCATTACAAGGAAATGTCTGTCCCTTTGTCCATCCGTCCATCCTGTTTATCCTGGATCGCTGGGGACACAAGAGCGAATCCCAGCTGACATTGGGCAAGAGGTGGGGTAGACCCTGAACAGGTCACCTGTGGGTCACATTACCAGACATACAGAGAAGAAACCACTCACACTCAAATATGCATGTGTTTGGACTGTGGCAGGAAGTCATAAGAGAACCCTAAGGAAACCAATGGAAACACAGGGAGGACATGCAAAGACACAGGCCAAGCTGGGAATCAAACCCTGGAACAGCCTTGCTTTCAGGCACCAATGCACCAACATGACCACCATTGAAATGTGTCCTTCCTATTTGCATACTGTGTAATAGCAGGATATTTCCCAGACCTCTGGACATGTCACAATCCAGTACAACACCATCACTACCACAGTGCTGGAATATATATCTGTGTTTCTCAGAAGGTGGATTTGCTCTGAACCCATGTGGACATGGGTAAATGAACAGTAAGAGTCTATCCCTCTTTGTCTGCTACATAACCACGAACTGTAACATACTTTATCCGTATCGGTGCAGCCACGTCTTCTACTCTCACTCCAGAGAGGCATGATGTTGGGAGCGGAGACGTGTAGGACAGGGCTGTGAATGTTCTCACCATATCCCAGGCTATTTGCAGAGATGGCAGCTGTCATCAGAAACATCATCAGGCAGGAGACAAGTGCTGTTCACAACTCTGGTAGGTGGAGGTGTGGAACGAGGAGGAGTGATGTGGAGCCAGGAGATAACCGCTCCAGTGTCGCAGTAATCGCCCTTTCAATTAACAATTCATCCTTGTGTGATTAAAGAATTGTAAAGCTGCAAAATGCATTTGTTTGGTGCCGTGAAGTCAATATGCAACATGCACGACAAGGCACCATATTGATCGCTACAATAACAAGATGGTGAGGTTTAACTTTTTCCAATTAGCATGAACGTGAACTGTGCCGTTACCCTCAGACACTTATCCCAGTGATACTTGTTGTCAGAAACAACAACATTCACAAACAAATATCAACAGAGGATCATTTGCAGGAGGAAATATCTGCACAGCTGCAGCATAGAAAGCTGCCTAACAGCTGAATGCATTCAAACGATGTCAAAGCAGTTTGCACCATGTCTCACCTTAAAAATAGCAGCCACCAGAGCTTGTGCAGCAGCAGACGGATCATGGTGGAGCTGTTAAACTGGTTCCTATGGCTGCTGGCATGATGAAAGGTCCTGCTACAAGAAATCTGTATGAACACCCAACTTAAATAGATGCGTCCAAACTTGTGTGTGTATGCTGTGTGCATGCAATCATGTTTGTTCACTACTACTGCTGAGAGGCTGCAGGGCCAAGAAACAAGTGTCAAACTAGATATTTAACTACTCAGAAAAATGGATAAAGGATCAAAATAAAGGATTGACAAAATAATAGAGACGCCTGTGTGGGAAAACGTGGGAAAGAGCACTGGCCTTCTGTTCTTTCAATGCCGTTCAGTTTAAAGCAGGAAAAAATAATTATGGTAAAATCTGATTCTATGAAAGGATTCATGTCCTGTTGCAGTTCACAATCTTGAAAATGACTGAAAGAGACAGACTGAACTGAATTTGCAATTATAAACACCAATAAGCACAAGGGATTTGACTTAACTCTGCTTCTTTAGAGGTAACAGCAGTGGAGATTTTTCCTTCACCAGGGAGAGAGGCTTCAGCCGAGCCATTTTAGACTTTTTAGTTTGGCCTTGTCCCGGCTGAGGTCCATATTAGCTCTGCAGTGGTGACAGGAGGTGGGCTCACACGAGCTGGTGGACCGCTGGGTACTGGACAAAGACCCCCACCCTCCAGGACTGACACAGGCTCAGCAGGAGGGGGTCACAGGAATTGGTGGAGGAGTAGTGCCTGCTGACTCCAGACAAGCCTCCTGATTCACGTGTTCAGCAGGGGTGGTTGCACTCTCTGTGATATCCACCACATCAGCTGGCTGAGTGCAGCCCAAGCCTGTGCTTGCACAGACAGACACTTTTGTGGAAATGTGGCTGAATCAGCTCAGAGATTTTCTTTGCTGTGACATTTTTGATTATTGAGGATATTCTTTAATTTGTGAGTGTAGTGGTACAGTAGGCAGCAGAGGATAAAGGCATTCAGATGACAGCTCCTTTCTTGTCCAATGGAAAGTCATTGAGGTGAAAGCTCATCAGTGATTTAGAACTAATTAAAATATTTCTAAACTTGAGGATCTGGATTAAAATAGTGGGAAATGAAGTCAGTGCAAGAAAAGTATTTCAAGTGTCACATAATGACTTGTTACTATTACCATAGTATTTTTACATTTTTGCTACAGGATGTATTCAGAAGATTTGTGTTTGAAAGCTCTGGAAGAAGAACAGGCAAATTCTCTATCTGCACACGCAGCACTTCTCTCTCATAGGGGGTTGGAGCAATGGTAGAATTGGCAAATAGGAAGGAAGAGGGGGCCTTTTGGTAATTTGGGTTTAAGGAAGATGACCCCCTCTAATGTCTTTTTGCCTGATTACAATTCTTTAAAAAAAATCCATATCATCATCACTATAACCATCAACTTACACAGACATTGTAACTCCATCGGTTTGTATAGTATACAAACATACAACTGACACTTGTTAAACAGGTAGTGGCCATTTAAAGTGACACACACACAAACACACACAAAGACATACACACACACATATAACAGAAATTATTCATCACGTCTCTCAAAAATTTATGGGCATCTTTATTTGACTTGGACACGGGATAAGAGCGCAGGCCTGCCTCAGAGCTCCGTAGCTGAGCAAACATTCCCTCAGAGAGGGGGAGAGAGAATGAGAGTGAGAGACAGACAAAGAAAGAGAGGAAGTGAGCGAGAGAGAGAGAGAGAGAGAGAGAGAGAGAGAGGGAGAGAGAGAGAGAGAGAGAGAGAGAGAGAGAGAGAGACAGAAATAGTGAAAAGCTAAAGCAAGAGAGAGGGGGAAGACACAGGGAGAGCACATAGGGAGTTGCACTGAAGGAAAGAAACAGAACGCGAGGGGGCAAGCAAGAGAAAGAGAGAGAGAGAGGGAGAAACGAGAGGAGGAGGAGGAGAGGATAGAGGGATAGAGGTAGCTCAGGGAGGAGAGGAGGGAGACTTGACCCAGATTGGGAGCCTAACAGCGGCAGCAGCAGCAGCAGCTGAGTGAGCCGGTGAATGTTTAATAGCGCCAACCACTTGCACGCACACACACACACTCACACATGTTGTTAGTACACACACATACACACGCTGAACACACACACATCCTCCCCCACACGCAGAATCACACAGACACTGTTGACTGGGACTCTTGTTGCTGGAGTTTAGCTCAGGCCTGTTGAATAACTGTGGTGATGATGCGATAATCTGTGAGAGCGGAAGGAAAACCGAGGTTTCTCAGATGAATCTGCCACCTGTGTTTCCTTTAAACAGTTTGATCGGTGGTCTCTATGAGGGACGAGGAGATGAGCCAATCAGATGATCCAAGACCTCAAGGCATCTTCCCTGTAGGCAGCTAAAATGGCTTCTTAGTTCTATCAGGTGACCGAAAAAGACGATAAATGCACAAGTTACAAAGTGGGAAAGACAATGGAAACCTCTAATAACTCAATCAGCTGCCGTAACGTAGACATTGCGATGGATGCAACCGCTTGGCAGAATATGAAACAAAATATCAGCCAAGTGACGGGATTCATACACCTTGAACACAAGCCATCATCTAATATGGGAGACAAAGGGTTCAGATACTCTGATGCACGCTGCACTCATCCACGTCATGAATATTTCACTAATGTATGTCTGCTGCAGTCATACCAAACATTGTACACACATGTTGAGAGCCAGAGAACCACATCCGAGCTTTAACCTCGTCTTCTTGATAAAAAAACAGCAGAGGCCGTTCGTCCAACAGATTCTGCGACACTTGATGTGAGCAGCTCTACATCATCTATATCGATATAGTCCTCGTTTCAAGGTGAGAAAACACTTCATTCACACATTCCACAGAGAGAGAGAGAGAGAGAGAGAGAGAGAGAGAGTGAGAGAGAGAGAGTATTATAGAGCAGGTGACAAAGGAGGGGAACGAGTGTTGAACATGTTTCAATCTATATAAATTGAAAATCTTTAATTTTGACATCACCAGTAGGCTTCCCAATTCATATTCAACTATATAGCTTTGGTTTAATTCACTGATATAAGGACCTATTGTTTAAATAATGTCAAATGAATACAATGCTCTTTAAATGTGACTGCATTTGCATAAGCATTTGGAGTTAAGCATAACCTATGAAATGCAGAAATGATAATAGAATGTTTGAAGTGTCCCTTCAGGTGAACTGCAGGGATCAATAAAGAGTTACTGATTCCTCTAAAATAAAGTTGGTGATTGGGGATCAGCCCCAACAATCCTGAGCAGAACAATGCTAAAGAAAACATATTGTGGGTTTCGTTATCTCTGGATTTTGTATTATATTTAATGGTGCTTATTTTGTTTATGGCCAAGGACATCCTGCCTGATTTTAAAGATTTAAACAACTATAAACCAGTAAGCTTTATACTCACACATACTTATTTTTTCCTGTAATGTTAGGCTTAGTTGCTTTTTCATGCTTGTTTGTTTATCATTTTCTTAATGCTTCTGGGCTTCCCTTGGTACCCTCTGTTTAACGTCTCAAAGCAGGGAACTGTGGGTAACTCCCTGAGGCCAAGTCAAACACAAAGTGAGTGTAAATGGTTCAAATATCTACCAGACAGTCCGCATGCACTCAGTGATTTGACAGAGACGTCCTCAGCCTGTCAGTGTTGACATTGGGATTGGGCGTCACATCCAGAAATCCAACATTCAAATAAAATGGCAAAGGGTAATAGTGAACTTAATACTAATTAAAGCTGTTTGGGACAGAGGCAAGTGTCTTTATCAAACCAGCTCCTGTAAACCATGACAGTGTGAGAGGGGACCAGTGTGAACACCAGCACCCAAATACTGAGGCAGCTGAGTGGGATTAAGCATAAATATGTTTTACACATGTCATTCCTAATGCATCGTATCAAAATGTGAGTGAACAAGGTCTATTTAACGTCATGCTCAACACTAAATTCCTGTTCTACCCGATCCATCGATGGGGATTCCAACTTTTTGTTTATATTATGTAACTATATCTATTTGAGCATCAACAGGATGGTCAGAGAGTTGAAGGTTGAGTGAGGGCTGTTCTCTCCATAGCCGACAGGCAGACAGACAAACGAGAGGCCTATACAACCTGCCTTGTAATCTCTACTGCCTCAGAGACAAAGGTCACAAGTTACGGCTACTCTACCTACCTGGACCTGTATAGTATGTTATATAACTTTCATACAACTCGTCATAACCATGCTTTTTATTGTTGTGGCAAAGATAGAAGAATACCAAACATGGATTGGAGGGAAGCATTCAAGAGACTACATCGCCCAGGCCCCAAGACTCAAACTACACACACACACAAATATACACAGTATTACTGAATCTCTGTGAGCAATTTGAGCAGGAATGAGTCTAGAGTCAGAGCTGCGATCTCCTTTCTCTATCTGGTTCTGGCTCTTTCTGTTTCCCTTGTTTCAGAAGTCAGCATTCTTGTTCATGTTTTCAGCTCAAATGAGTCACCCTTCTGTATCTCTCTCTCTCTCTCGCTCTCTCTGTTTCTCTCTCTCTCTCTCTCTCTTGCACTCTCTCTCGCTCTCTCTCTCGCTCGCTCTCTCTCTCTCTCTGAGTGTGTGTGTGTGTGTGTGTGTGTGTGTGTGTGTGTATGTGTTCTGCTGCTATTTCAGCACTTTCCAGTGCTATCGATTCAAACCAGCCTGCAGGGGAGAAAACAGGCCCCTTACAGCAATACACACACACACACACACACACACACACACACAATCACACAAGCACACACAAACTAACACACACACACACACACAAGCACACACACACACACACACACACACTATCGCTATAGCCACAGAATTGGAAGGATAGGCAAATAACAATATATGTCCATTTGTAAGTTCAGAGATAGTGTGTGCATGCATGTGTGGATACAGTTCATGTAAAGGTTCATATGATTCTGTGACCTTCACCTACAGTACTATGGACCCAGCAGGGAAGAGAAGAGATGAGAGGAGTTACGCATACGCAGCCTGATGACTCAGTGCTATACTAAAGCTCTACCGTGTGTGTGTGTGTGTGTGTGTGTGTGTCAGAGAGAGACAGAGAGAGAGAGAAAGAGAATATGCGGGGTCGATTTACAAGGTTGAACAATTTTGGTATATCTGTTTACATATGTGCTTGATGAGGTGTGGAAGCACGTGTACCGTTATTTGCATGTGTTAATGGGTGAGATATGAGTTCTGTGTGTGTGCGTGTGTGTTTGGGGTCAGTTTAACAAATGACATGTGTCTCAAACAGTGTGATAGCATCAAGAGTATTGGTGTGTTTGTGTGTCGAAGAGAACAAAAAACAGATGTTTGTTCCCAGTGAGGCTGGGCTGTGTTTGTACACACTCCCAGTCAAGGTCATACAAACACACACACACACACACACACACACACACACACACACACACACACACACACACACACACACACACACACACACACACACACACACACACACACACACACACACACACACACACACACACACACACGCACACACGATAACAGTTACCTGTTTGTAGACATGTTGCATATATGCATGCATACCCGCCCCACCACCACCACACACACTCAACCTCTGGTGCTCGAGTGAAGGATACGCAGCAGGTGTGGGTCAAACCGACAGAGCCACATCACACCTCTCGGCGTGCGGTACTCCTCCGCCACTGACCTCGGTTGAAAATAGAACCAGGAAGTAGTTATTTCAGGATCTCATTTCCACCCACACCAGGGGTAGACCACAATTAGCACAATAGCTCTGTCTCTTTGACTGCCTCCTACTGACACTCCACTGCCTTCCTCACCTTGCCATTCACACTGACTCCAGCTCTGTGGAGTGTGATGAAGAAATGAAACGTTGGCACATTTTCTGCCCTGAAACAAGCTTCATATTGTTGTTTAGGTTGGATCATCACAAATGCTGTACAAATGTGCGTGCCAAACACAGCAGAATCTTTCAGTTTTTGCCATCATTTCCTGCACAGAGGTCACAAGGAGGGGACTTTGACAACAGAGTCTAGGGTTTGTGTGGTTGAGGGGTCAGTGTGCTTCAAACCAACCAGCCGATGGATGGATGGTCAAATACTGTATAAAGTGTTTATAACTTTCTGAAAAAGGGAAATCTGGAGAGCAAACTAACTTCACATATAGATTTCCCAAGTCTGTGAAATTGACCAAATCTAAACTTTTCAATCTCTTGTCCTCCGATCTTCACACTGCTCCCTCCATCACTTTGATTACAACAACAAGCCTCTCTGAGGAGAGACAACTGGACACTGTGCACACCCCTGTGCATTGGCAGCACAACACATTGTTCAAACTTGTTCGCTTCAATCATATCCTGGCCCTCGAGGCAACTGAAACGTTATTATCTGATATGAAGTGACTTACAGTGGGCTCCAAAAGTCTAAGACCACATTCCTGTCTATTGAATGGGATATGACATTATGGTCCTATCACACAGCTTTAATCATATGTTGTGCTTTTCTGTTCGAAATCAAAAAGCAAATTAACTTTAATTGAATTGAATTGAATCAATGCATCAATATGAATTGAATCAATGCATCAATATGAATACAAACGTAGTACTACTGTAAGTCGCTGTCCTTGCAGTCACATCAGATTTTATTTGCTAATTCTCATCTATTATGTTGTCTCAGTCTAAATCATCCTTTCTCTCTATTTCTCTATTCCTCACACTATTTCAGTCTCTGTACACAGTTCCCCTGGATTTAGCTCTGTCTTTGCTATTTTCTGTTTTTTTCTTTTCTTTTCCTTTTCATCAAGCGTTTTTGTACTTTTCTTCCCCTGCCTGTTTTTTTTGTCAGGACTTGGCAGGGGTTCTTTCTTTTCCTGCAGTCTGTGTGTGCAAGTGCGAGCCGACAGTCTCTGTGTATATATTCAACTGGGCGCTTACTGTATGCTTGTGGGAATTCAGGCACATCTGAATAAGCGCTGGCCCAAAATGCAGAAATTAAACTTTCCTACTGGTTTTTACAAGTTCGATTTGAACTACATCAGCTATTGCCACCAATATTCTCATTCTTTTAAGTCTGACACTGACACAGGTTTTCACCATCTCTTTAGAACGGCCTCAACAGATCAAACTCAGAGCATAGACTCTGCTTGTGAGGCTGTGGATATCCCTCCTGGTTCCGTTGCTTGTGGACACTGGAGACACTCATGACTTCAGTCTGGTTACGTTACACAACTTTTAGTTTCTATTAGTTAATTCAAACCCTTTTATCCCCACTCTTATGAAGTCTTCTTTCTGCTACTGTAATGGTAGAACATGCATGCCAGTGAGTGGAGACTTATATATTATCAAAATGTCCAAAAACACATTTGTATTTGGCCTGCAGTTTAACATTTTGAAAGTATGATGTATGTAGTTTTACTTCCTTGATTCGATATGTCATGTTACATGTGAGATTGTTCTGGTTCAACACAAAAGAGAGGAGTATAAGCTGTCAGCTTTACTTTAACAGTAAAGGCGTATTTGTAACCTTAATGTTGCAAGGCTCCAGCAAATCACCTGGTTTAACAGGTTTTGCTGCCACAGAGTGTTTAATGTACTGAGACGAAACAGAAACTCTGTCTAACAGCCAAGAATTACATCTGTCAGACGCTGAGCTCCGAAAGACGGAAGCCTGCAAAATGTTTGGCGTCTGAGAAAATAATTATGCGAATAGAATGAGAGTGCAGGAGGAATCGACACTGGGACAGAGACCTGTCTATAGACGTCCAGCTGAACAACGATTTTGTACAGCAGCCAAATGCCGTTTTATTGTCAGATGGTTATTGGAGGAAGAGACGAACTGCAGATTAAATCCATTCACGTTTTCTCTTATTTTACCAATGTTTGTTATGGTGCAATGTGATAACAGGTCATAACTTCATCAATGAGGCGTTCACTTTTCTCCCTCCTAATGTCTGAGAATGACTGTTGCAGGCGACAACCTATATTTAAAAATAAATATTGCATTGATAATGCCCCCCTCTGTCTAAGCCTTCAGGAAACTGTATTTATAATGCATGGCTGTGCAGTGTACAGCTGTTGTAAGATGGGATCACAGAATAGATGGCTGCCTGCTAATCTGAGCTTTAGCTGCATTAATTTGTCTCATCCCCTTACTGTCTCTGTTTAAGGAAGCCGTGTACACACAGTAACTATTAAACACACACACATACACACAAAATAAAAACACACTGGCACAACAGAATGCATAGTCTAAACAAACACACACACACATGCACACACACAAAATGAAAACACACTGGCGCAGCAGAATGCATAGTCTAAACACAAACACACACACACACACACACACACACACACACACACAAACACACACACACACACACACACACACACACACACACACACACACACACACACACACACACACACACACACGGCTCCTACTCTTCATTAATCTTCACAGTGCAGTCTTTGGACTGCAGAGGGAAATAGTGTAACAGTCAGCCAGAGTTCCTGTATTGAACAACTTCCAGTATTCAGTGTAAACTGATGCATCACCATCTTGGAGACAGCAACATCACTGGAGACACATCTAATTGTTTTCTTTATCACCCTTGTTTTGGGCTAATCATAAAACAATTCAAATCCATTTTCTCATTTCCTTGCTTATGGAAAGCTGCAGAAAAAATAGAATGCGTAAATTCTGTTTTTGTTATTGGATTGAGTCACTTGCCAAACTCATTATTTCCACGAGTGCACGGTACAAAGCTCCTGATAAAACACTGACTAGCTGTGACAAATGTTTTCACATTTCCCCATTTTATGCTGACGCAAGGATCTTTTTGTCAAGCATCTATTGATTATCGCAGACTGTGGTGATATACAGGTAAACACAACAGATTTCAGATTGTGTCCCTCTTTGTTAGTTTGCATCTTTCACTCCGGGACAACACTGTCCACTCGCAGTGATTAGCATGCTTTGGTTCCCCACCAGTAACAGAGTTGTTCTTTTGAAGCCAATCAGGTCTGTTTCTCTCACTGAGCTGTAACCTCCCGTCTCCATGGACTCAATTAACCCATGGACTGATTCTACATGGCTGTTGTCTCCCCTATCCTTTGAAAGATAACTGCATCCAAGAGCAGGAAACCAGAGACAGCAGTTAATAAAAGTTTTCCTGTTTATATTTTCTGCAAAACCCTTGATCCTGAATTTCTGTTCAGAATCCAATTAAGCAAACTTGGCCACTGGAAAAAAAACGTTTTCGACTCCAGGTGGATGCTGCAGCTGTTCAGGAGCTTTCAATAAAACAACATGAGCTTCGTCAGCTGATGAAGGATGTACAGCTGTCATGGAGAAGAAGATCCTCCAGTGTCCATTTGTTTGACCACTTTAAACTCTCAAGATCTCTCTGGACTTGACTTTGCAGAGAGCAGCGATGCGCCAGAGTCAGTTAACTGGACAGTTCTTTCAAACAGGTGCTTTTAACTTACTTGAAAGGTGAATGACTCCTGATCAGTTGTTTAAGAAGCTCCTTACATGTCAGTTATCCTTGTTTTTCTCGATTTCATTACATATTATTTTCCCAGAGCCCTTAGCATGTCTCTCATTAATCCGTTCCCTCACCTCAACCTTACTGGAAACTAAACTTCCCATCACCATCGCCCCTCAAAACGTTGGCCTGGAGACGACACACGCAGACACGGCTACATATAAAAAGCTCTCTTACAGCCTCCAGGCTTCTTGCTGTGGTTGTCACTGTTTGTCTGTTATTTGTTTGGATACACAGCGCGCTCTGAGATTTCAGTTTTGAGAGGAGACGGGGAAGAGCAAGTTCAACTCTTGTATATATCCTTTGTTCCTGTCTGTCGGTTTGCCACCCACTGGCTCCTCAGCATCTCTCTGTATTTATCTCATTTATATCTCTCCTACAGAGGGGTGGAGATCATTTCCTGTTCCCCTCCACCTTTCTGCCTCTTGCTTTAGGACAGAGATAATTAATCTCTCATGAAACTCTGAGCCCTTCTCTATGCTTACATATCCTGTGACAGTGTGTATGTGTGTGTGTATATATATGAGCGTCTCTCTATTTGCATGCATGCATCTAAAATTGTGTGCGTGTGTGTGTGCGACATGCTAATTTGATTAACTGGTGTAAACAGTTATGCTAGCGGTAATGACTACCAAGCAGTCTCCTTATCATCATGAAGATAAAGCCATGGATCAGGAAGTGTGCGTCTGTGTGTGTCCCTGCACTGTGAGCCCAATGGGCAATGTGCCTTTGTGTGCTGTCTGAATAAGTTTGCGAGTGTGTTTGCAAGTGTGTGTACATACTGTTTGTTGTATGTGTGTTGGCTAATTTCTGAATGTCCATGTTTGTCGGACCAGTGCTAAAGGCTTTGTGGCCATTTTCAATGCCTGTTTGTGCCGATGGACAAATATTTAGTTCAAATCCACTGATCACTTGATGCTCATGATGATAATTTCTCCAAATTTTCTCAGAGGTGTAAATGTTTTTGTGGAAAATAAACACCTTTTTAATCTAGCGTCTCTGGACAGGAGGGCTTTATATTAGTGAAATCAACTAATTTGGGATATCATGTAAAATGGGGAAAAAGAAGGTTAATATCTTGGGCTTTAAATATTACCAGAAACGTGTTTTTGCTTAGCAGCTACATATTTCCTTTTCATTGGTCTGAGGTTACTAGGATGAGCGGAGCAAAGGCTGCTCCAACAACTCTCATGGACACATGTCCCATGTCCTACACAGTAGATCCAGTCCTCTGTGGCTTCTGGCGTCACCTTTTATCTCCATCAGACATTTTGCAGGATTTGCAGGAATTCTTGTTTGTTTTTTTGTCCAGTGAAAGAGTTTTCCCTTGAGTATAACTAAGAGTATTAGTATGTGCAATTAATGAGCTATGTGCTGGTGAGTTGGGGGGAAGGGGGGGTTTAACCGGCTTTTTGATCCCTCTCTGTCTCTTGGGTATTTGAATGAGATCCTTGAATGACATCAGTGGCACAGTCATCCAGAGATCTTATCTCCTGTTGGTAAATTGGTCCGAGCAATAAGTTTTAACATCGTCCTCAATAAGGAACTCAACTCATTTCTGTTCCTCCGATTTCATTTTGAATCAAATTTCTTTTCAATTCAATTCAATTTAGTGATAACTAACTGAATTTTAGCTGTTGAAGAACTGGTTTGCATCAATAACCTACTTATACAGTTTAATCTGCAGCGGAGTTGTATTCAATTCCACGATGTGCTCCTCTGTTCCCCTCACGGCTCTCTGCTCAGTGTTTAGGTTCACACCACTCACACACACACACACACACACACTCACACTTGTACATGCTACACTCACAAACATAGGCATTAAAGCTCACAAGCAGAAACGCTAATAAACAGGGAACACACAAACACGCCGGCACTCACACAGTGGCAGAATGCAACTGGGAGGCTGCTCCCTTTCCTTGCCTGGAGAGGGAGAAGCTTATTATGGAGCCTTATTGAAGGCTTCAAAGAGTTTAAATTAGGGTGGAGAGGAGGGATTAGGAGACGAGCAAGAGAAAGAGGAGGGGAGAGGCAGAGGAAGATGGGGTAAGTGAGAAGACAGGACAAAGACAGAGGGAGGGAGAAGTGAGGAAGAAGAGAGGTGCAATATAGAGAGGATAAGATGTGGGGCGGTTGGAGAGGGGAGAGAGAAGGGATGGAGAGGGCAGGGGGGGAGGAGATAGACAAATGGGAGGAGGTGAGTCAAAGGGTTTGCTGGCTCATGCTGATCTTACACTAGACGACGTTTGAAGTGATTTCAGAGTTTATTTCCTAGTGGGAGTCTCAGCACTCGCTTGGAGTCAAACTCAGCCACAGCAGCCTTAATACAGCCTCTGCTCATAATGACTGTTCTGACAGAATAAAGCACAGCAGTGCTCGGTGGGAAATGGCTTCAGGTGCGAGGGCCAAAAGAGTCTGTGTTCATCTCATGATACAAACTACAACACATGCAACCTTGACGGAACATAAAAAGGAAGCATGCTGCAGTTGCCTTAGAAACAACCACAGAAGTCAAATGTTCCATTGCAATGTGATACAGTGAACCGACACTCCCAGTGTCTATCAATATCACTCGGCTTAGGGATGCTTTTCAGTGGGTTTTATTGTTTCTTCTGTGCCTTCAGGTAAATGATTCAACCTGTGCATTGCTGGTATAAAAACGCATGGATGATCATGCTTCTGCTATAGTTGAATATTTCTCCAGAGAAAACAAAAAGATTTGGAGGCTTGATGAAGAATGAGTACAACGATTCAATACAATGCGACAGCCTGAATAGACTCACAAACAAAGGACTAAAATTAACATGCAATGTGTCAAAGATTTTGGGGACACAAACAATTAAAATTTTTCAATTTCTTCTACGTTCAAACATAATATCTGAATCTTGTGCCAATCTTAGCCCTGGAAACATTATGAGACATTGTATTCTAACTAAATGCACTTATTGGAAACATAATTATATATGGGTCACTTCTTGAAAAGGTTTACATGCGCTAATGTTCAGAAAACACATCGGTTTCCTCAAACTGCTCATTGCTGCAGCCCCTCTTGTTAGCATCTGTCTGAAACACTTAGATTTAACTCCTGGTTCTTTAAGGGCCCCCTCCTGGTCTGTTCTGATGGGCCAGCTGGTCCACTCTGCTGTGGCTATTTCCTGTATGTGAAAATATACAAGGCAATAAAAAGAATTCTGATTCTGATTCTGATTCTGATTCTGGTCAACTTTACCAGGCTTTGCTGGGGACATGCCAGACAAGACGCTAGGTGTATAATGCAACCGTATTGTTATGATGTCAAGTGACATCACAATGATGCAGGAGTATTAAAAATAGTAGATGACTAACAAGGTGTTTCAGGAGCTTCAGGATCTGTATTGTATTTAAATGAGAAGAGTTCCCTTTAACATGGACTTTTTTACTCTGCAGACATTTTACATCCCCAAAAAACTTTATAACAGAAATATAAGAAAAAGTGAAAAAGCATTTTATATTAAATATGGTTACGCATCAGTGTGCAGCGTCACCCTGTGGAGTTCAGCAGGTTAATTTAAGCACATACAGTATTTTGACCAATACTGACACAATCCACTGGACTTGTATTAGTTTGTATCTGACATTAACACTGAGGTTAACTGTTAGTTGTAAAACGGGGGAAAAGAAGGAGAGTTGGAAACACGAGGGGAGGAAGAATAGATGAAGAGAAAGAAAAAGAGTGAAGTCATTGAGATGAAGGAGAGGAATGAGAGAGAGACAAGAGGACAGAGGGTGAGCAGAGACGATTTGTCCTAGAGGGATGGAAAAAGGCTGTCAAGGTTGCTGAACATGGCGCAAAGAGAAAAGACCGGGACAAGAGCAAGAACAGAGAGTAGAGGAGATCAGAGGGAGAGGGAAAGAGAGAGAGGGGGGAGAGAGAGAAAAAGACATTAAAGAAAAATAGTGGGGTAAGAAGGAACAGAGAAGGAGGGGGGGGTAGTGCGACTCAGAGGGACAGAGAAAGGCTGTCAAGGTCGCTAAACAAGCAGCAGGGAGAAGGACCTGGAGGGATTGGCTTCAGTGCTGAACAGCAGCGACCTGTTAGTCATGGTCACACACAAACAAACACAAACAAACACAAACAAGAGGAGATAAAATAAAAATAATCAGAGTGGCAGACGACATAGATACAAAGGGATGGAAGTAGACGGGGAGTAAAAAAGCTTAGGAAAAAAACTAAAACGGTGATTGTTAATGTGGTTCGGCTTAATTTGAATTACAAGCTTATTTAAAAAGGTGGCATCAGACCTCTTTATCTATCGAGCATTTTTTTCGGACCTTAACCTTGTCAACCTTTTCAGCAAATGAGTAAATTAGATCAAATTAACCGGTACACTCACTTCCTCTTACAAGCTAAAACCAATATTGGCCAATTGTGCTTGAAAATGTTGTGTATTTTCTTAAATGTGCCACGGAACACCATAGGATACATTTAGAAAGGACCATAAAGAGTTGAAGGACACACAGGAAACTGCAAAGCGGAGCTGGATGCTGTGTCTGTGTGAGTCTGTGTCCTGTGCTCTGTGATTGCCCTCGGGAGAACAACATGGCAGAAAGCAATAGTCACCTGGGTGTGTGTGTATGCGTGTGTGTGTGTGCGTGTGTGTGTGTGTGTGTGTCTGTTTGCCTTAGGGTAAACAAAGCACTGTAGCAAAATCAGCCACAGACTTTAGAATACATTTACACAACCGAGCACTCAAAATATAACATATACTTGCACCTGACACACAGAAACACACACACACACACACACACAGAAACACACACACACACACACACAGACACACACACAAAGCGGAGGTACACTTTTTAAACGAATGTGCATGTGTATGGTACTTTTATACAGAAATGTCGCTCGTAACACCCACTGATGCGTTTATTAACATACAACCAAACAGGTCTGCTGTATCTGTTGTCTCAGATCAGAGTGAGTGTGAAAACCTGATTCAGTTCAGGCTCACACATGCAACAGCCATGATTCAAATCTGAAAATAACAACACTCAGCCAACAGAATCCATGGCAAGTCACTGAGGCCAGTGTGAGGTGTAGTACCCTGCAAAGAGTGATGAGTAATAAACGGATGATGGATTGATAGATGTTGGTTGAGGCCATATTTAAATGACTACCCAACATAAACATAATAGGAAGCTAGTGGTTTATTTCACTATCAAATGCATATTGATGGGATCTTATATCAAGTACATGTATTTACGCTTCATTGCAGAGATATTAGGCCTTAAAGAGGCCTGACAGGTCTCTCAGCGTATCTTTAGAAGGGATAGCTTCTGTTTGCACAGCCTAAGTGCTGGTATGGCAGCAGGCAGTAAACATACTTTAACTAAAAGCTGCGCAAATAATTTGTATATACATTAACAATGGGTTAATAAATAAATAAACATGTCAAATATCACTTGTACTTTACTGTACACAACCCACTCAACAACAAATAAGAAACACAAATTATCTATGACTACCTCAAGAATAAAATTGAGCATTTAGCAGTTTATGAACCACATGAGTTGGTGGAGACCAAAACAGAGCTAACAGCCATCAAAGGGATAGAAGCTGCAAATAAAAGCTCATGTTATGAGTGACAATACAAACTTCCTCTACGTTTTTCTAAACATAAGTGTTTCACACTGATGTCCAGAAACTACATTTTAGAAATGCTACAGTGTTGGTATAAAAACAAATGCCACAAATTGCTGTGTATGTCGAATTACTGCTGATGCATCTTATACTAAAATGTTACACTGCAGTACTCACAGTATTCATATTAGAGGTCTCCTGCACTTGCAGAACACATCTGCAATATTATCTCCTTCTTGCGATTTGGTTTCTGAATTGATGGAAATGTACTGTCCTTGTTTGGTTTTCCACCCAAATGAGCTCCATTTCACAACAACACCAGCAGCTCTGAACTGGCAAATGGGCCCGTAGCCTCGGAAAGTGTGTTTTATTCCAGGCACTGTACGTCTGATTGATGTATTTACACTAAAAAAGCAGTTGCCAATTTCAGCTGAATGTTTCATGCTGTGTCCTCTGTAGTCTGTTCTTTGAGGACTTGGCAGCAATATCAACTTTCTTATCAATGTCCCTGTTGGCAGAATAAATCAGTATATGAATCAGAATCCTGTTATGAAACAGGACTGGCACACAGCTCAGGGATGACAAGAAATAAGAGTGTGACTTTGAGCAAGACCGTGCAAGCAAACAATTATTGATGGAAATGGAACTATATACAGTATACATATATTTATTTAGTGTATTAATGACAAATACTCCAGCGGATTCTTTGTCTTTCGTCATCTTTCTTTATCCGCTTCTCTTTGTCACTTACATGCGAAAGACACTTGCGCACTCAAACACAGATTTCAGTGCGACTATCAGAGGCGTTATCTCTGCATTGCAGACTATTAAACATTGATGTGTTTTTATTGTAACAGCGGCAATCTGGATCATCCAGACTGGATGACCCAATATGGAAACTCTTTGGATTGCCACATCGCGGATTGTCTGATAAACAACTGTTTTGTCTGCAGTGAACAATTAAAGCGAGCTTTGCTGCTGGGACCCATTTCGGTGCGAGATAATCTTTCCAGAAACTGGTTTCTATTAGCCCTATGGGAAGCTCAAACAAGATGAACTGTAAATATGACCAAAGAACTACTCGACTACTCTCACAGTTCCTTCTCTGTTTGTGATTTATCGGGACAATCTGAAAATCAAACAATATAATTGGAGTGCCTTCCTTTCCCACTGTCTGTTTTTCATCATCAGTACGTCACGGGACCTAGTTCATGATTAATTAACACTCTTCTGCAAACCACTCTCCCTCAGCCCTGGTCTAGTACAGTACTTCAGCCCTTGTAGTTTGTGAACAAACCCTACATTTCCCAGAATGCATTCTGGAACTCCTTAAGAAAGCAATTTTATGAACGAAAGGAAAAAGAGAATGAGAAAGTAAGAGAAAGGGTTAGGGTTTTACATATCATAAAGGAACCCTGGTTTGATGTGTCTATTTAGCAGCTAAATGTTAAATGAGAGATGCTGTCAAGTTGCGTGGAGAGACAAGCAGGATCCAGAGTTTTTGGCTGATACTGAAGACTAAAGCAAACTATATCTCAGCCTCTGCAGCAGTGAGCAGTTGAGCCATTCTTTTTCTTTCTTTCTTAAAGCCCCCGTTCAATATGCTCTTGATCTTCCAGGAAAACAGTGTTGACTTCAACATTTGACCTCATGCGGCACCATAGGTGTAATTAAAAAAATCTAATCAATAAAGCAACTCTGCTGTTTTGCCTGTAAGGATTATTCCCCCCGCTGTCCTGTCTGAGCAGCACGCTCAGAATCATTCATGGTGTTGCACGCGAGAGTAGAGACGGAAGTTGCTGTGTGATGAATAAAAAGAGAAAGGGCTTAAAGGGAAGTTTAAAACCTGCTTACTGTGTCAATTCAATTCTGACCTTGGAAATATGTTGTGGGAGAGGTTTACAGTTAAACAATCTTCTCCGTTCATTTCCTTTCTTCCACAGGTGTCCTCACGGCTCAGGGCGACCGGCAAGCAAAGCCGAGACTCGACAAATACATTCAAGTCAAAGAAAATGTGTGAATGTCTCTTTAGTGGTAATAAGGAATTACTGGTTCCCAGGGTGACTAATACACAGACAGAAAAGGTTGGTTTAATTCAGACGAGACTCGTGCCCTTTCCCTCTCTCCGGCTCTCATTCTCTCTCTCTCCTCCTCTCAATGTGTGTGTGTCAGCAGCTCACTCAAGCAGGATAATTCAGCTCTCACTCTGCGGATAAGGACTTCTATCCAGCTTTAGTCTGTCACAACATTTGTTCCACATTTAAATTAGACTGCTGCAGTTGGATGATTGCATATAGATTTGCAGTGGAGGAGAGGGGAGGAAAGAAGGGAGGGATGGGGCAAAAAGGAAAAGAGAGGAGGAGAGGAAACACAAGGGAGGAGAGGCGAGAGGGAGGGGGGAGGTAAAGGAGGAGAGATGGCAGAGGAAAAAGGAGGGAAGGGAGAAGACACAAAGGAACAGGACTACTTTTCTCTGCCAGAAACACTCTGTACAATCAACTGTTGTTGTTTCACCATCAGTCAGGTCCCCATGACAACTGTCCTGGATTCTGATGCATGCATTTCATAAAAACACACATCTATTATAAATAGGCTGGAAATAAGATACCACTAGTAAAACTAAAACTATGCAAATCTACTTGTAAGTGCACTACTTGTGTGAATACTTCACATTCAGTCGATGGGCAGCACCAGTGGAGGAGTTATCAAGTTACCAGTTCAATTTCAGACATTTACCAACCATCTATAGACTCAGACAAAGCTTCAATAAGCGATGTAAGTTGTTTAAATCAGTGCTGCTCGCGTCCATACATCATCATGGCTGTTCCTGTGAAGTTGGAAGATAAAAACACAAATATCAGTCAGGTGCATTGTGGGGGATCATTTCCAATCCACCTAGTACAGTACACTTTGTGTTAAATCTGAGGTTGAATTGTATATTTAGTTTAATAGAGTTAAAGTTAGGGTTAGGGTTAGGTTAAAGGATGTCTCAATTAAAAGGTACTATAGGAAAAGTAAACTTAAAGTAGTAAAGGTAGTAAGTGCTCATTACACAGAAGATGGCCCCAGGTAATGCTATAATATTATATATATTAATAGATCAATAAATCTTTTTTGCCATTTAGATTTGTGACGGTGGAACTATTCTGAGCTCATTTAAGCTCTGTAGGATAAAATAATCTTTAATAATGCATTTATTCTCATTCTTATTATATCTTTTATATGTATCTTAAATACAGAGGAGCAAATTTGGTGTGAAATGAATAAGATTTGCTTAAATTTTAAAGGAGAATAAATAAGTAAAAGTATCTAAAAAATAAAGTATTTGTGGAAATGTACTGTTACATTCCAGCCAGGTGAAGAATGGTGAAATTCAAAGTGTTTCTTCCTCTGTCTGATAAACTCCAGTGAACATGCAGTGACGTCAAAGTTATACCAAGTTGAACACAGTGACTAACAGCCGGACAACAGCACAACAGGAGACACACACATACGTTTATAGTCAGTGCTTCTCTCTCCGCTTCTTGCTCTATGTGCTACATGTGAGTTTGCAGCAGCACTTCAAACATTTCGAAAACATACCAGTATTTGTTCACATCAATCAAAGATGCTAAATGATGGAGGCCCATCCCTCTGGTCACAATACACCGCCTTCAGTCTGTATTTACAACTGCTATTACAACATGTCACATTACAGAGTATGGAACACAGACTCCCCTACAACTAACAGGCTTGATGTGTGTTGGCTGACACTGGCTGGTTCAGGAACAGCGGGTGGATACACTGATGTCAAGTTGTAGAAGCTCTATACAAATGTGGGAGCTTCCTGTTTTGACTGTTGGATGTATTCCTACTGAATACATTATAAAACCAATCACTGTTCATTCCACAGTCTGAAGTGAAGTGGTAAGCGTGTGTGTGCGTTTGTGTACGTGTAGGTATCTGCCATATCAAGCAAGGGAATCTTTGCACCATCTCTCCCCCCCCCCTCCCCCCCACGCTCCCTCTGTGTCTCCCTCCCTCCACCTCTCTAACCGATGGTGACAGTTGTTCTTTTTAAAGCAGAGTGGTTCAGGATGCGGGCGGAGCGGCTGTTAATTATGGATAGACTGTTTATCCTCGCAGGAGCATCCAGGGAGGGAAAACATCCATTCAAACTTTGCGAGCTAACGCCTCATCCGTGCTAATACGACAGGAATCCAGACGCTGATTCCGCCGGCTAACGGCTCAAAGAAGCAGCTCCTCTAACCTCTGTGTAACACAACACACACAATTTTAACTCAACAATCATACAACACTAAGGAGGAGTGGTCATTTTCCGTCAACCCTGTTGCTCCCTATGGCGAAGCTTTCAAGTTTTAGATGGACAATTTCAAAGGACAAAAGGAACAACTAACAACAATATCACGTAGGGTAACGTTTGTGTTAATGTGTTGATTGTTTTTCAGGACTCATTTTTCCAGAGGGTGGCATCTAACCCGCTTGCTCTGTCCACCCGTTTCTCCACGGACAAAAACATAATCTGCATATCACCTCATTTCAAAGTGAATTCCAATCCCTTAAAAAGACCTTGGGATGAAAAGCTCAAAAAGACAACAAGTGAACCTTGAGTTTTGTTTTGTTTTATCACAGATGTGTGTTTCGGAGGTGAGGATTGAATCTCCAAACTTTCAATAATTTCAACAATGTAGGAAAGGAAAACAAATGTTCATATTCTTTCACATATTTCCGAATTTGTTCTGCATGAAAGACTTTAATGAGGGATTGTTTATGAATAATTTACTGTTTATTAAACTATCTGATCATTTGAGAAAAGATTTCAGCATTCCTACATTATATTGTGCATTATGGTGTAAGTCTCTTCTTCCGTTTTCCTCTGTTGGGTTGCAACAAGAAACTTTTCACTACATAAAATAATTTAGCATCAGTCTGAGGACGTGTCCATGTCAAATGAGCACTGGAGAGAATAAACTCTATTTCTGTAGCAGTGGATGATTTAGTTTGCTTACAAAATCAATCTATGAGCAAATTGGAGTTTTACAAGAGAGGAGACAGCATTGTCGATATTTGGTGCAACTTTGATCCCATTCCACAATGCAGCTCAGCAATATAGAGATTGGGAGTTTGACAGAATAGGACTGAATCAAATCAAATGTAGAACTTATTATCAAATATATTCCCGTTTTACATTTGAAGATTATGAATAACATCTTGAGCAATAATATTTTCAATTACGGCAATAACACCTAAAAATCTGATGGGCAGCCAAGTGCAGACCATGTGCTGCAGAGATTTTTTTAAAATGGGCAAATTGGTTCTTAATCAGTAAACTAGTGACGGACAATAAACGTGTAAACAGTAACTCCATCTGCAGTTTGAGAAGGTAGACGACACACGCCATGTTCACACTTTGTTATTCACCTCTTATTGAGCTTCACTGAAAACCTCTCTACATTGTTGACTTGCTTTGATTATGTTAAAAAGCGAAAGACTGTCGCCTGGGCATCAGAAGTGAAATCAAAACATGCTGGAAGTTAGAGTATTTTAGTTTTTAGGAGGAAATGTTTGGCTGAAAAAAAAAGCGGTTTCATTAGACTTAAGCAGTAGACAGCATTTTCATAAGCAGAACAGTGAAAGAGAAAGACACACACACAGACACATGTACATAGAAGGGCGTTTTACATGTGTGCTTTTTAGTCGAGTAGTGTGGCTTTATGTATTTTAACGGCCTCACATACTCACACACTCACACACACTCACAGACTCACACCATTGGCGGAGGCGAGCTGTCAGGTTGAAGAACGATGCCTTTCTGACTTGTCTTGACCCCAGGATGTCCTGAAACACCTAATATCAATGGAGGGACGTGTTGGGGGGGAACGCCCCACTTAGCATGCCGCCACCGAGACGTCGAGATGAGCAGAGGTAAATGGGGGGGAAATGCTGCAAAAAACCCTGCAGCTTTTTTTCTGTGCATTTGGTAAGCTGCTACAATTGCATGGATGGAAATCTTAACCACGTACTATGCAGGGCCTTGCCGGAGT
Organism: Platichthys flesus; assembly: GCF_949316205.1. Classification (NCBI taxonomy): domain Eukaryota; kingdom Metazoa; phylum Chordata; class Actinopteri; order Pleuronectiformes; family Pleuronectidae; genus Platichthys; species Platichthys flesus. Next base: position 15,749,886 of record NC_084955.1, read on the forward strand.
ACTTGTAGATCGAGAAGAAGCAAAGCTTTCAACGGCTCTTCAACCTTAAAGGGATCGTTCATGATGACACCACAGGAGCTTTATGGAGAGATTAATGTTTTTTTTGTTGTTTTTCTATACTTTTGAAGAAGTGGTCATTATTAACTTCAATTGATTTGTATTTGCCTGCAACGATGTTTACCCCTGAAATTCCAAAAGTGTTTTGTGGACTCAAACACTTGGTGGACGCATGTGAAACTGTGGAAAAACACATCCAGACAAATTAACAGCTACAGTGAGAGTATCTGCAACTGAGTTTATATCATGGTCTCTCAGTTAACCCTAACCCTAACCCTAACCCTAACCCTAGCTGAGATTCAGACACCTTGGTAAGAATATCACTGTGTATTCTTTTTTTTTTTAAGAATGTTGAGCCAGGCGGTGAAGTCTTGCTCAGGGTTTTGAGATGAGTGTGTTCCTCCCTATCTCGCCCTCAAAGCCCCAAACCAATCACTCAACCCTCTGATGACTGAGGCTCATTTAGCTCTCCCCTGATTGGCTCCAAAGGCAAGAAAAGAGTTGGGATTGCCCCAGTGGGAGGTTGGGAATTGGAGTTTTGAAGTTCTTTATGTGTTTCTCTTAATGTCCCCAAACTCTTTAATGCCTGTCTATATTTAGTGTGTGTGTAGGCTAATTCCTGCAAGTGTGTATGCAGTCGACTGGGTAAGAGAGTGTAATCAAGAGTGTTTGTACGAAGCCTGTGTGCAAGTGTATGGAAAAAAGTGGCTAATTAGCGAATGCTGCAATGCACAGTGGCAATATGTGCTCCACAGAAAACCAGATGTTTATTGTTTTTAATAGTTCAACAACGAAGATCTCTGCAAGTGCTGCATGGTGGAAAGTGTTGCCTACTGTGTCTGCAGTCTTTACCATCTTAGTGAGAATCACATTAAATACAAAGATGTTTGTGTTTAAATGTTTTTAAAGGGCCCATCAGTAAAATGTCACAGTGGAAGTAAACTACATCAGAATAAGAAATCACATGTTTTTCTCCGCGCGCAAGCTCTGGATTGTGAACATAATAACACTGTTCAGAGCCTCCTCCCAGCATGACTGCGTTTTACTCCCGGCACGTATTCATGTCAACACAAATTGACTTCAGTGAGCTGAAGAGATTGAGCTGCGAATAAGAGCTATTCTACATTTTACATTCTTTGATAAACTATAAATTGTTATGGCTGGGGAGAATTATCAAGTAACACAACACGAAACCCTAAGCCGTAAATCATTATTTTTTTGCTCAAAATATATATTAATACGACGCTGATGATCATTGAATATGAATACGGCAACTTGTTGTTGTGTGTGAGAGGCTGTTTGCATGATATATTTGGTGCACGCATCAGCCATTGGGAGAGTGGAGAGCCGTGTTGTGCATCTGGTGAAATTAGAACAGCAGCACAGGAAGTCGAAACATGGACGAGGGGATGAGAAACAAGAAGAGCTGTGAAGCAAAGAGGCGGCGGTTTAGTGTCTAAATGTAGAAATGCATCAAACTGCAGAAATGAAGATTAAATATGATGTTAAATCTGAGCAAACACACAACACTTTTAATTGTATCAGTGTTTTGATTGAACATGGATTTATTTACTTTGGGTCACAATGTCAGCAGAAGAGAGTAAATAGAAATAAAATAATGGGAATGAATCTGTTGAAGCGATGTGCTAAATGTTATGTCCTCTCCTTTCGTTTTGAAAATGTTGAATATTGGTGTATGCTAGGTTTTATTTATTTTTAATTTAACCAGGAGAAACACTGCTGTGCTTGAGGAGATTCACCTTTATAAGAAACAGGTTGGTCTGCAGGAGGTTGATTCATGAGACACATCTTTAGAATATACTCAGACATTGACACTTTCATAACAACAGTGCAGCAGAGCCTTGGACATCCTTACTTCTCTCTCTCCCTCTCTCTCTCTCTAACATGGTCAAGCTCTTAAATCACTGGGTTCGACAGTTCCCATAATTCAGCTCAGTAACATCTTGTGTAAAAACCTCCTTGCTGGTAAATGCCAAGTCTGTCATACTCCACCTCAGTATATCCGTTAAAAATGCAAAGATACCCATGCACGTGATGTCACATATGAATCTTTCTCTACTTCAACCAGGGTCTCTGCAGAGTTCATCATGTAAAATTCAAGACCTTCTACTACCTTTTAGTGTGTGTTTTACCCTCATACAGGCCAAGGTACATTGATTAAATGGCGGAAAAATGTAATATTTACCAATCAAATGTTTTTATTACCTCTAAGGAGTTTACATTCCTACAATCTCTCCATGTCCAGTCTCATTACTCTGCTTTTCTGTTTAAGGTATTTTTGTCTCCTTCCTCTTTTACCTGCCAACTAGTAACTTCACACAAACACACACACACACACACACACACTCAGACACAAAAGGAAGAGTCCAGGAAGTAGTCAAAAGCATTGGCCAATCAGTGTAGGAAGATCCCTCTAGACCAGCCCACCACAGATTTATAAAAAAATTCAAGTGCATGCACCTTTGCACACACACACGCACACACACACACACACATACACACACACACACCTGTCCATTGACACACACACAAATGCTCTTCTATAGGTTGGGTTACCATAATGCCTAGGGAGGAGCACCAATACAGAGAGGACACTGGGAAGGACTGCAGACACACACACATACGTATAGCAGCTCCCTCACACACATACACTGGGGAGCTGGATAAAAATACTGTGCTGACAAGTCAATTAATCAGATGTGAAGGTGCTGAGCAGAACAATCCCTTACAAGGAAGCAGTTCAAAAACACTGTGTGTGTGTGTGTGTGTGTGTATACTTGCGTGTGCGTGTGTGAGAGAGAGAGATACACTTACATTTCTGTGCTTAATAACCTGTGCCATAAACTGTTGATTTGAACATTTGAAGAAATATGTAACAACAGCTTCACTCTCATTGTGTTGCTCATTGTGACGTTTGACTCTATTTTGGTCCCAGTTTTTGCTCCTACATGAAAACAGCATTACACTGGATCAGCACAGTAGGTGTGTCACATGGAGTGAATCATTGCACAATAAAACCCTTAAAACATTGTGTTCAAGGCATTGTGTTGCAGTCGGTGCACTGTGTACCCACAAAGGAGTCTTTCACATTCATCAACTGCCCGTCTGTTAAATATCTATAGCTACTGTTCAATTAAAAGTATAATTGAGAACTCCACAGGCAGCGACAATAAAAATTATATTTTTAAGTTGTTGTCATCAAGAGGAGACAATCTCATAAACGAACGCTGTGATGTAAATTATTATAGAAGTTATTTTACTGCAGTCAGTTTAGTCTAATGCCCGCCCCCCCGTACACAGTATGCAAATAATTATGTGTACATTCAAATGAACTAAATTAACAGAACAAGCTCAGTCTATAACTCTGAGTCAGTAGGGAGTTCTGCAACCACATCTGAAAGACTTAAAGCTAGGGTTGGTAATCCTGGAAGAACTAGCATGCGCAGGCTTCAGATACATTAGGGCTGGGAGATGTCAAATAATTAGCATATGACCACATGTATAGGGGCGGTGTGGCCTAGGGGGTAAAGTGGGCGTTCTCCAACAAGAAGGCTGCCGGTTCAATTCCCACTCTTCCCCATCTGCATGCCGAAGTGTCCTTGGCAAGATACTGAACCCCTAAATGGCCCCTCATAAATGTTGAGTGTACTAGAATGTAAGTTGCTTTGGACAAGAGCGTCAGCTAAATGACATGTAATGTCCTGTATGCAGTGAAACAGAAAATGCCAATGGAGGGCTGGGGGTTGTCTTAACATTTTTTCTGCAGACACACAAACATACAAATACAGTGTCATCGAATTACAGAATTTGTTGACAGATCTTAGGCAATATGCTGGATCAGATGTGTGCCTCTGCAGCTTGTGAAGACTCCGGTAATGCGCAATGGGACCCGGTCGGTTATTAACAGATATGAACTCTCGCCAATTATTTCATTCAGGCCTTATGAAATGATTGATTGTTTTTATTACCGTCCTATGAGGGTCACAAACACCATCTTTTTTTTCCGGCGATTTTATTTTTTGGATGGCTGGACATTTGAGGATTTAATAAAATAAGATTAATAGAAAGGGTTGCAGAAACAAATTACTAACCCTTACTTTTATCTCTACCAATATGTGTCTGTGAAGGGCGAACAATTATGTTGCACTATTAAGAATTATTGATATGGTTTGTAAAGCACATTTTTAGAATATATCAGCAGAAAAATAGCTAAAGGAAGCACGTCTAACTCATTCTTTTTCTGATGAACTCTTGTCATAGCATTTGGTTTTAACCAAGGCACAAGATTTATTGACTTTTTGTGCTCCACCTCACTGCACCCTGCTGAAACCGCTGGAAATCCAGACTCCACAGGTAGGTCAATAACTTCGTGGAGTAAAACAGTGTTAATGAAAACGGACTTCATAACTCATCAGTGGCCGGACGGCGCTGTCAGCAGCACTCAAGTGTGTTGAATCTGGCTTGAAATCAACAGTGTGACTGACTGGCTGACATCTCCTGAGCGGAGCTGAAAGCAGTCAATCAGCACTGGGTACTGCAGTAATGACAGGGATGTGTGCGCTCCCTCAGGAAGAGCTGTCAGGTCACTGGATCAGTGCCACTCTGAGAGAGAGAGACACATGCACAAACACACACCCACACACCCACACAGACACACACACGCTTCTAAAATATGCTGCCATTTTGCCTGTGCACACAGAGTAAAACACGTAAACAGTTCAGTGTTGACAGACTCTTGTGCTTCCTCTGTCCTGTCATTCATTATGGATTCCTCCCAAGGGACTGACCTGCACAAGTACTTCTTTGCATCAATAGATCAGGATTATAACCAGCATTGTATTTGAATAGTAGTAGTTAAAGGTGGAGGATGTACCACACAAAGAGCACAGTCTGTACAACATGGCTACAAACAGCAGCAGAGAATGATCCGAGTTTTGCTGCCTGATGGATGCTTCCTAATCCTGTTTGTTCCAGGATATTTTCTCTGGCCTGTGTCTCAGGCTGAGCAACTACATTTTCTCAGTTTGGATCCCTGCGCGACAAGAGCACTAATATGTTTTAAATTGGCCTGAGCCCTCGGGTAAGAAACTACACTCCCTCCTTTTGGGTTCCTGTGTGACAGAGGAGCAATTGTAATATAATGGACCTTGAACACGGACTCATTCTCTCATCAGAGGTGAAGGGCGAATGTGTTTTCTGGTTCCAACCTTCAGTTGTTTGTAAAGATTTGTACAGTAAAAATTTACAAGAATAAAATTAAAAAGTCTAGATTTGAAATTAATTTAAGAACAATTCAAATCACTCCAATCATCAGCTAAGAATTGCAAGGAGACATTCTGCTCATATTAAGGTTAATAATTCTTATTTTGGTTACTATTTGAAAAGGCTTACATGCTCTAATGTAAACCTTTCCTCGTACTGCCCATTGCTGAAGCTCCTCTTTCCAACCTCTGTCTAAAATGCACTTGGTTTTAGCAAGGGCTTTTTTCACTTTACAGTTATTTTACATACACCGAAACACAAGAGTAAAGAAAAGCTGAAAAAGCACATATCTCCTTTAACTTTGCTACATTGATGGATACCCATACCCATCATCAGGCAGTCTGAGACAACATGGCTAAGGTGAAGACGTATCAAAAAAAAAAACCACCTCAACATCTGGAGCATTGTGCAATATATTTACATCACATAGTTTTGGAGCCAATGTTTGAATTTGTAAAACACTTCCGTTACATTTCAAAGTTCTCATTTCCGGAAACCTGCGACTCAAACTCTTGGCCGCTGAGCTCCCTCTGTGTCCATCCATCCCTCAGCCTCACCTCCACGCCCGCTTGGTTTAACAGCAGCGGAGTGACTTTTTGACTTTGGTCTAAGTCACCAGCATTAATTCATTGCCATCCATAGTTTTTTCAACTCAGTCCTCACATCAGAGGCTCTCCCATATCTACCCTCTACATAACTCCCCCCCCCCCGAAACGAGGTAGAAAAAGTCAAACGGTCGAGCTTTGCACTCGCTATGGGGACAACTCAGGGAAATCAGTTTGCTTCTCTGCCTGTTAATACCCTCATCTCTGGACCTATCATTTATATGTAAATGAAACGTGTTTGTTGAACGGCTCAGAGAGGTGCAGACAGTTCAGACAGAGTAGACGGACTAGTAGACAGGTTGTTCTAATGACCTTTCATATCATGCAGTGACACAGTTGTTTACAAACAAACAGAAAGCGGTCCGACCTGTTTACCAATTAAACAGTTGTGACAGATGTGTTTACCTTCCACAAACACCGCCAGCCTCGGATGATTTTAATATTCATAACTAGGTTCTCCTGAAAAACTCAGTCATACAGGAGCGAAATGCAATTTGAATTAAAAATAAGGTGAATACGTTTTTAACCCTTAGGAGGAAAGGGAAAAATGAGCATGATGTCTCAACACATTTTAAAAAGTTTAGTGTAAAGTGTGTTCCTGTTTGCAAAAAATACTTAACTTGAATAAGTCAACTTACACTGCAGGGCACGGCGTTACTCATTTCACTTTTACAAAATATCCAACTGAAGAAAGATATCACATTTCACAGAATCGTACAAACTGAGCATTATGTAGTTGCAGTTTCTTAATAATATTTGTGCCGAGCAGAATGAACAAAGGGAGCCGTCCCGCTTGGTAACGTTCGACCATTGAACCCATCAAACAGCATGAGGGATTAAGGTGGTTTCTGTGGCACAGCTCTCTCCAGAGAGATGACTCCAGAATACTTCTGCAGGACTATTGCCTCTGACTTGTGGATTTGCCTTGATTTATTGCTTTTGTTTTCATCATTCTCAGCAGTGCTGCTGACTACAGGTGTAGCTGTGCGTATAGAAATTATTCATAATTTATTTCATGTTTACAGCTTTTTCTCAACTGGTGCGGACAGGTGTGTGTGGGGGGGGTGCGGAGCGCAAAGAGAGGGCGAGACGGAGGGAGAGAAACATTGAGACAGAGACAAACAAGTTAGAGAGAGGTAAGAGGAAGAGAAAGATGTAGAGTGGATAAAGAGGGTTAGAGAGGCAGACAAGAGGCAGAGAATGATAGAAAGATAAAAGAGAATATATCAAATATTTTGATGGAGACTAATCCCTGGATTTAACAGGTGCATTATCATGTACATGTTCTTCTCATGATGTGTGATTATTTACTCATGCAAGAGAGTAGATGTTCAATTTAGACAAAAATGCTACTTAACTATGGATTAAGGACAATGTGTCTTCACTTCCTCAGATTGTACAAAACTGAAGCTATCCTGGATATATCCCTTTGTATATTTCTACTACTACGGAGGACATTAGTCAAGCGGAATGAAATGTCAGATCCCTGTTACATTTAACTACAATATATCTACTTGTTAGGAATAAATGATCTGGATCATTCCGCCATCATTTTGATTTCACTGAGTGCACTAGATTAATGATTTGCCTACAGATCTGATTTTAGCTGTTATATCTTTTACCAAGGAATTCAACATTTCTTCAATATTAGATATGCGCTATTTAGAAATGTACAAAGAGAATACTTGGAGGAGACCAAGCACAGTGCATGCACCGATAAAACTGTCCTTTCTGTTTCTGTTTCTGTTTCTTCTTTGTCTCTGTAGAGAGATATATTTCTTTTTTACCCGATAAAGAATGAAACTTTAGCACAGAGTGATAAAAACAATTTTCTCCACTTCCAAACTATCATCTTTCATATCAGGTATCACTGCAAGTATAAATGAGCCATATGCCAAGATGGGAAGTGATTTTAACTCACTGGTTTGAAATTGTTTAGTTTTTTCGGCTTATCAAGCTGTAAAGACAATGAGTACTGCTGCTATGCAGAACACATTCACACTCACATACACACACACACACACACACAGTTCTGCTGCAGGGGATCATATGACCTCAAACGCCCCATGTGACCCCTCAGAGCGACATGATAAGCAGACAGAAGGTCAGTCGTTATGGGCACTAAACGCTGCCTTCTGCAGCTGAACATGGTCCAAATTCATTCACGCTGGCACAACTACAGCCCCCCCCTCCCCCCTTCAGGGAGAGTCTTTCTCTCATTCACTTCAGAGTTAATCAATACTTTGAATTAACAACTGCAAAACAAACCAAACAGACAACTTCACGGAGGAAAAAGTGCAATAAGTATAAAAAGTAAACTATATCTTCAATTTAAATGCAAAACCGTGTCCCTCAGTGTCGGGGTGTGTGTTTGCACACTGACTAAAGTATGTTTGTCAGTTGGAGTGGTTATTTTTCTCTGCAGCATACGCCTCAATGGGCTGTCTGTCTTTTTGGATGGAGCTGGGCAAGATAAATTGACAGCTTCACACGCAGACACACACACACACCCACACACACACACACACGTGTAAAAATATACACAAGCTTTGCGTGTGTGAGGCGCCACAACGCGCCAATCTGCGCAGACAACTCTCCAAACTCTACCGCATGATCACGCACACATATGCAGAAACACAAGAGGCAGTCATACATCTGCTGATGAACTGAGTGACAGTTTTTTCGAGATGTAAATGGACAGAAGAATAGACTTGATGCTTTGAGGCGAAGGTAGCAGAGTAAGCAGAATAATATGAGCCGTGCTCACATGCTCAAGGGTGAAAAGATCCCACATTACTACACACACACCCACACACACACACACACACACACACACAGTGGCCTTTGTCGCTTTCTTGCAACTGTCTGTCCACATTGGATTCAATGACCATTACTGACAGATCTGCTGAGAAAGCTGCAGTAAGCCAGATAACAAAAGGAGGATATAGATACGTAGATTCTTTGTCACCCACACGTCTCTTTAATCAATCCTGCAGCAGATTTAGCAAAAAGGATTAATCTCCAAAGCTACACAGGGATACAGCATTGCACATAACTGGATCCATTGTAATAAATAACTCCTCTCTCTCATACAGTCGGATGTCGGACCCCTCCTGGATAGAAAATGTAAAATAGGAAAGAAAAATTGCAAATCTTTCACAAATCTCTATTGAGCAATGCAGCACAGCAAAAAGAACCGGTGACTTTGATGAGAGCTCGGGTTTTAAAGTGATCGTTTCGAATCAGCAGCTGCTGAGGCAATCGTGTGTTTAATTAGGACGAGTACGTTCTGCAACATTTTCCATTTTGCGAGCACGAATAACATGACATAATGTGAAAAGAGAGAGAAACGAAAAGGCCACGAGAAGAGCTGACTTTGGAGATTTTACCTTCCAGTAGTCTAACGTTACACAGCAAGAGAGGAGGAGGAGGAGGAGGAGGAGGAGGAGCGAGAAGCAGCGAGGAGGAAAAGTAGAGGAGAGAGGTGAGGTCACAGGGAGGAGGGATTTTACACCCTTCACCTCCTGCACAGGTCTTTTTTTGCCCGTTTTAACGTGTGACATGTTGCTTTTTCTCTCTGGTTTGTCCTCAGGCTACACATCACATACATTTCTCCTATGTTTCTCCTCTACACTCTTCCCAATCCTTCCCACATGACTTTCTCCCACTCTTCCACCTCCCTCCTGTGACCAGATGTCCTCCACACTTTTGTCCTCATCTCCTCTCTCCTCTCCTCTCACTTTTGTTTTTTGTCGCCATCCCCCTCCTCCAGCCTCTCCTCCCTATATGTGACAGATTTCAGTCCCTGCGTCGCTCTCATCCTCCCTCTTTCCCCCTCTCTCTTCCCCACATCCACTCTTGCAGTTTCCCCCCCTCGTCCTCTCCTCTTCTCCCCAATTCTTCCACATACATCACTTCCTCCCCTCTCTTCTCCCCCCACTGCTGTCCTCTGCCTCAGCTCTCTTCCTCCTATTCACTCTCTCCTATTGTCTCCTCCCACAACCTCCCCACTCGTTCCCGGTCCCAGGGCTCGTTAAACAATGTCCACACTCACCTGACATCATCTGCAGAGAGCCGCCTACAAAGGTGACAGTGTGTGTGTTTGTGTGTGTGTGTGTGTGTGTGTGTGTGTGTGTGTGTGTGTGTGCGCGCACTGTGGACTAAACCTTAAGAGTGAGAGCGTGCATGTGTTGCTTTGGGAGGAAATAATGAGAGCTTATTCAAGCATTGACATAATGAAGCGGTCCAGGAAAAGTATCTTTCACACGGAAAAGGAAACTGAAGTCAAAGTCAGAGGAGAACCGGTGACAACCACAGAGTCAGAGATGAAGAGACGTATTTTGTAACTGGAAGTTTTGGAAGTTTTGCAGTCGACTTTAATTGCTGCAGAACAATTGGTATTCAACAGCGTAAAGCACACAAGCTGTTGGTGTAGAGACAAGTGCCCAACCCTCTGTCACACCCACCCGCCTCTCACCCTTCCTCCGCCTTTTCCCTGTCCGACTTTGTCTGTTATCACTCACACCTCACCTCTCTGTCCACCCGTCTGTCCACATTTTCCCTTTTTCTTCAGTCTTACCCTCATGCCATTTTATTTTGTGGGACTCCAGATCTGCCTTTGCCCCTCTTCTCTCCCTCTCTCAGTTACTTCCCTGCTTCCTGGACCCTTTGAAGTCGGCTCATACCTGCTGTCACATACCACCTGTTCAGTTCTCAGCCGGACAGGACTGCATTAAAGTGAACTACACTAACCCTGATGGGACAGCACTGAGCTGCACCAGCCTGGATGGGAATGGACAGATCCAGAACTGAGGGGGGGAAAACGAAGTCTGGATCGCACAGAGGTGAATACAGTTGTTTTCAACTTTGGTGGCCCAGGTCAGTGCAAACATACTGTGGACATGATAATGTAAAGCAGTTTTTTGCATTTAATTATTATTGATTATTTGTTTTTATACTAATGTTTTGGACTGTAAGTTGTCTAATTGTTCTGTGAATTACTATTTGTACAAATGGGACAATTTTTTGTTGTACACCATGACAATAAAGGCACTGAATTGAATTTTGGTTTTATAATTATTTTTCTACAATAATATTTAAAAAATACTATATTTAAAAAAATATGTTTTTCTTTTTTTCTACTTATTTAACGATAAAAGATGAGGAAAGAATAAACCCTTGGGATGTTGCATAAATTGTTTTCAGCATCACAAATACTTAAATTGTAAAAATAATACTTTTCTGTTTCTCTTTTCTCCACAGAAACAAAAACAATACATCATAACAAACTAAAACTACAAATACACAGATACAAACAGAGACAGTTTGCTCACCAACTCCTACACCCTAACCCCCCCAGTCCTCAGATGTTGTAAAAGAAAAATTAGATACAACGACCTGGATAATAAATCCATTACATCAGCATAAAGAGCAATTGAAGTAGTTTGTCTTCTGTCTATTTTTAACACTGGTGATTGTAAATACACATAAATTAAACAGGCGTTTTAAGATTCTGCAGGTGTCCTGCAGCAGCAGAAAGACGTAGCACATTTCAAAGAAGGAGGAGGAATAATCCAGTCGGATGGATTTGAACATGACACCCTACTTCTTTGAAAATTCTAGTTTCAAAAAGGTTGTATATAAAGATTTACACGGAAGGAAAAGAATTTCAAAAAGAAAATTAAACCTATATGAAGATGAACTGATAAAACTGGTAACAATGAGGGTTGGCAATTTGGTGCCATTTGATTGACTTCAACCCTCAGGAGTCTCATATCACTGAGATATGATCACGTATATTCGATGTTTAATAAAAATCCTACTCAATCTAAGTGAGTTAATTCAACCAAATTAAGTCAATTCAAATGACTTAATTCAAAGACACAGATTCAATTGATGATGATGAAAACCTTTGTGGAGACTTTTACTTCCTGTAGGAGCTGCAGGACTACATCTGAGTACAGTTCCACGTGGGCTTTAACATTGAGCAATGCTTTTTGCCATTTGATTTATTTCAGTGACAGTTGGCTCTGATCTTTATCACGGTCATTTCAGTTCAATTCAGAAGAACTCATTTCCGTTTTAATCTGTCCTGTCTGACATTGTTCTGCTTTGCTCTTTGAGTTTCGGCTCTTTTCCTCCGTCTCGCTCCTCTTTGATCCGGAGCAATAAGGTAAGTTGAAAGGTTGTTCTCTGACCACGACTACTCTGAAATCCTGAACAGTGACATGAGCATCTCTACAAACTCAAGGAGAGAGGATGAACATGTGTGTGTGTGTGTGTGTGTGTGTGTGTGTGTGTGTGTGTGTGTGTGTGTGTGTGTGTACGTGCTCCCAGGTGACGGAGCATGGACGAGAGAGATACTCGTTTGATCCCTGGAACAAAGAGGGAAGGGAGGGCAAAGGAGAGAGCAGCAGCAAGACAGTAGGAGGGCAACAGAGAGAGAGACAGGCAGAGAGAGAGGGGTGAGTGAGAGAGACACAGCTGAAGGATGAGAGAGAGAGAGAGAGGGGGGGAGGTTAGGGGGTTCAGGCCTCACGAGAACAGAGCTCTGTTGAAGGGGGTCTGAAGATCAGGGAGAGCTTTGTCAAACAGGGTGAGAAGAGGAGGAGAAATGTTGTGTCCAAAAACTGTTTAGTTAAAACAAACTATTCATTTTATCATCTGTGCTGTTTACTCATCTACACACAGTAACTCATCTACTCAAGAAGCTAGTCTGATTTTGAGATTTCCATCTCTGAAAGATGAAGGTAAACAGAGTCTAAAGTTTGCATTTTAGGCATGTTAATGTTAAAACAGTAAAATTTCTTACTATAAATAACGTCCCTGTTGAAATTAGACTTGACATACATTACATCATCGGCCTCATGGGTCCACATTGACCATGCGCGTTCAACCAGAGATGTATAGGCTGCTGTACGGACGGACAATTGCACCTTTCAGTAATCATTCCTTTAGAACGTGATGACGAAAAGAATGTTTTAATGCTGATAGCGTCATAAAGAAACCTGGACATCTCACATAAACAAAGTAAACACAGGTAACAACAAAGATTGATTCAGAAACGCTAGAGGTAAGTGAGAAAATACTTTTTTTTAATCCTTTTTTTGGGTAATTTGATTTTAGCCTTTAACTCTTTCTTTAACATAGCATGTATGAATAGGGTGTTCATGGGACTGTGGTTCTCTGTGGCTGGAGCGCTCCATCATCAGTCATGCTTTATGCACAGTGCAGTGAATTCGTTGCCTATGCAATCAGTCCCAGAAAACAGCCGACACTACCTGCATGACATTTTACTGATGTCAGAGAAAAGAAATTGCACAGGAAATCATTTTACATTCAGTGTGGTCATCAAGGCTCCGTATCAGCAGGTAGTGAAAAAGGTTTGACGTGCTGAAACAACTAGAAGGAGTCGGACGGAGGAGACGGGGAGAAGAAGACAGAGTTACACCCGTTTAAAAAAGGTGTTTAACGCTTTACAGTACAACTTGGTTATTTTATTTATTTTTATGGCTACGCTGGGTTTGTCGTCAAAGTTAATTATACATATTTACAAATGGTTTTACAATATATTCTTTCATCTGTAGATAAATAAGAAACATTGTGTGATGTTTCTCATCCAATTAAATTTTAATCTGGTCTATATACATGTATGTATTCTCTCCAAGGCCATTGCATACATTATAATGGGACTGGATCACCTTCATGCACATGTGCACACTATATTATTATGTACACAGTAAAACACCCCCCTCAGTCTCTCTCTCCTTCAACCCTCCATTTCTTCACCTCCACCAAAAACATTTCACTGCGGCATTAAACTGTTTATTCAAGTGGTTTTGCATGATGAGAAAAAGAAAAAAAAAACATTACGAAGGCTCATATATTCCTGCCTGTGCCGATAAGTAAATACTGCAGTTGTTGGCTGCATCGTATAAAAACACTATTCTATAGAAATGCTCTGTGTGAATCGTATAAGAATACATTTCTCATTATACAATCTGGAAAGTTTCTGTTGACATTAACAAAGAAATGCAAGGTGACATTATGTTAGCAGAGGTAAGACATGCCTGAGCAATGTTTTTTGCTAAAGGGCTAGCTGTTATTTGCAGTTGTGAGTTTGTATGTTTAAAGAAACTGCATACCTTACAACAAAAAGCAGAAAGAAAAGATGAAATCATTGATACAAAACGCCTTCACCCAAGATGGTGATACTCAAGAGTGATCACAGTGCCAGACTCTCCTGAAATACTGACTATACTGAAAAGAGATTTGATCAAGAGAGCCTTAAAATACCAGGAAAGCGAAGTGTACATCTTTCGTGTGGATGTGCCCGGTGGGAATTGAAGCAAAGGCACAAAATGTGTTTTTTCTTTCTGTAAAACAAGTTAGAACGCACAGCATCTAACAACCCAGCCCCCACATCCCAACCCACATCTACCTTTTCATTCCTCTCACAGACACTTTTATAATGATCCTCCAAACATGCCCAAGAGACAAGTGAGTCACTTAAAGACACAGACTTGTTACTCTACAAGTTATTAATTTGATCTGAATGTTTCGGGGTTCTGTCCTAAATATAGTCATCTGTCAGATTTTTGCAACTTGAACTGAAATGTCTTTTTGTGTTTGAAGGCTGCTTATGTGTGTGCGTGTGTCAGTTTGTTTCAATGTCAATGAATGTATATACACAAACGCACACACACTACAGTCTGATCATGTGTAGAACTCTTGTGAATTTATTTTAGTTCAAGATTTACAGTCACTGAATTTGTGGTGTGTTCATGTGTCTGTTCGGCTAAACGAGAATATCAGAGAGTGGATAAAACTGTGAGTTGGAGAGTATAAGAATTTTGAGTCTAATTTCTCAGATATGTCCAACTGAATAGAAAACTATCACAATAATGATGATTTCTCTGGACTCATCATTCAGCAAGTTCAAAACACAAACTATGTTTATCACATCTAGGCCGGGTTGATGCAGTAAATATAAAGTGAGAACCCTCACACAAGGTTTTAAAAAACCCCATAGACAATTTCTCTCTAACTTTTACCTAATATTTATTAAGCTTTAACTCAACCAGACCTCAAGATCCGAGAGGACCATTGGAAAATAGTAGACCCAGTCCTTTTTGGATGCAAGGACAAACAGAATACTTTGACCATTTATGCTGTGTTCTTAATTAAAGACTTGAGATAGAGCACTTTGATGTACAAGGTGTACACACATATACACAGATTACTATAACTTCCTTCTTTTCGGTCTCCCTCACAAATACCTTCATACAGTTCAACAAGTCCAGAACTATTTTGTTTTCCTTGCGGCCAACTTACATAATGTTTTATTCACTGGTATTTTTATTGATCTTTATGATAAAGTTTTTTTTATTGTTCTGTTTTCATCTCTGCCTTGTATAAGGTGACCTTGAGTACTGCCTATAAATAAAATATATTATTATTGTTATTATTATAGTATTTTCCCATGATGTGCTGTGTGAATTCCAACTGAGAGGTCTTGTCCCAAACACGGCAGTTGTTTGCTCACAGGAAATGAAGGTTGCAACACGTGACCACAAATGTCGTCCACCTAAATATCTGCTCTCTGCTTTGCTCAATTAACTTGTTTTATATATTTTCTTTTCCTCTGTTTTGCAAATGAAAATTGGCACCAACGACATGTCTCCCTTTCTTGGCCGCCATTTTCACAAGTTTCAAAATACGTTGGTGGTTTCTCCTCTGCTGCCAGGTAACCAGGACGGCGACCAATGAAGGGGAGAAATGTAAAGTTTACATGCAAACTTTTTTGATGCACATTGCATCTAAAATAACACAAGTTTAGAAACACACAAACTGCACCCCAGGATATGTTTATTGTACTTGTTGGCATGAGGTGAATAATTCGGTGAGTGTCTTTGTCGGCCGATGATTCCTTGTACCGCTGATCATGTGTTTGGGAAGCAGGACAGTGAAGATGGTATTTTTGGGATAATTCAGCGATGGCCTCTCCCTCTGTTTTCTCTTCCACCAACATTGCACAGTGTTGAATCTAAGCTGCTCGCCCCGCTCTCTCTCTCTCTCTCTCTTTCTCTCCGTCTGTCTCCCTGTCAGACAAGAGCAGTAGAGAGTGCTGAATATGAGCTGGTAGCATGGTGAGTCAGCCAGCAGCTTTACATTTAACACATGCCAACGCTACCAGGACTGAAAAGGAACGCAGTGGGGGTGCTTTCTCTCCCTCTGTCTTGGTCTCAGTCGGTGGCTCTCTTCCTATTCATCGCCCTCTGTTCCTCTCTTCTCTTTCTTTCTATCTCATCTCTCCTTCCATCCTCCTCTCCCTCTTGCCATCCATTACCCATTGTCTCCCTTTCATTTTCTCTATTTTTGCCCTCCCCCTCTCACTGTCATCCCCTCCTTCTCCATCTCCCTCCCTCTCTGTAGTCTCCCAGTGGTCTTGCTGAGGGGCATATGCTGTTGCAGGGAGAAGGGGATGTCAGCTTGGATTTCAACACTGTCACAACAGGGGAACACACACATACACACACACATGCACATAGACACATACGCAGGTAGCAGGCACAGGAAGCAAATGGCTACTTATAAAATATGCCCCCACACACACACACATACAGTACGTGCACAGGCCTAGTCCTGTGCACATACACACACATGTAAAAATGAGTCAAATGGCCACTTGTATAATATGTACGCACACACAGACACACAAACAGAGTGAAAATAGTCTCACCAGGGTAGAAAACAGTGCTTGTCTGCAAACTGCCTGACAGGCAGAAAATAGCCCTGTCTAAGGAGAGGCGAGGAGAAGGGAAGAGAGGGAGAAGAGAGGAAAAGAGAAGGGAAGAGAGGAAGAGGAAGAGCAAGAGGAAGGGGAAGAAGAGGAGCTGTTTTTTTAAACAGGGGGAAAGGAAGAGTTCGAGAAAAGGAAGTGGAGGAAGAAGAGACGTTGAAAGTAGTGGTGGAAAAACAGAAGGATAGAGAAGACAAGAAGAAAATGTGTGTAATGGATAACACCTGAGGGTTAACCGACACCAATAGCATACAACTAAGTGAATGACAGTTTGTTCCTTTCATCCCTCTCTCCTTACCATCCTTTTCCTGCCACCCTGCTCTTTTGTTTTCCTCTCTCCTCCATCCAGCTGTTCTCCCTCCTCCCCTCAGATTCTCTCACTCTCTCAGCTCCTGATATGGTATCTATGACCTTAGCTTAGTACAGCATGGTCACACTGGCCTGACCAGAATCCCATTACTGACACCCTTCATGTGTAACATAACGGCACGGTGTGTGTGTGTGTGTGTGAGAGAGAGCCTGTATACATGCGTGACATTGCCCTTTCCATAGCAACAACAATATTATGTGTGGTGTGTTGCAGACAGACACAAGCTGACACACACATAAACACCACGACACCGACAACCATGCATACACTGGAGGACACAGAGACGTAGATGAATACCAAACTGAACGCAGTTAGTCACAAAAACGTTACAGCACTCATCTAACCACAAACCCACACACACTTTCCAGAATTATTTCATCCTTATTATTACAGCTCCCTTCTCTGAAGTTATTAATCCCCAAAATTGTTTTTTTTTTCTGGAAACATTTCCGTCTGGGAGCCAAGCTCATTAAAACAGCACTCATGTGGGTACGGACCGGAAAAAAATCTCTCTGAAACAATCTGTGACTTGACGCTTAGTTTAAAGCAGCAGAGAAGTTTACACAAAACATTTATTTCCCTCTCACATTACACAGAAGTTTTTTAAATCCATCGCTTAAACATTTATCCAACATCCTTTGCTGTAGTTTAACACATTTGCTCGATTGCAGATGAAGGTTGCGGGGTGGATTTAAATCAATAGCAAAGTTTGCTAATAGAAAAAATATTCATAAAACAAGGCTGGGTTAAATTACCTTAAACGGCTATGATTTAAAATTGATGTTTAGTTTAACAGTGCTATACTGTATATTGGGAATTTCCATAAAGTTGTTTAATTAGATTAAGATTAAGATTTAGATGCATTTATTAGTCCCAAACACATGCACAGACATGCAAAGGCAAACTCATGCAGGTAGGGAAATTTAACCTCTGCTTTTGATACAAAAACTAATTTTTCTAAGACAAGAATTATCAATTCACATTTTCATGGCCCCATCATTCAGTCACAGAGCTTAAGACAACAGCAGCCATCTACAAGTTCTATCTGAAACTTGATTTCACAATCAGGGGCAGCACAAATATTTCCAGGTAAAACTAGAATGAGTCAAGCCTTGCTTCAAAACCATGGTATATCTTCAAAAAAGTAAAATAATTCCCAGTGAGGTATTCTTAAAAACTGCTTTGAAAGGTTGAAAGAATACTATTATAAGTTGCCTTTAGGACACAAAGACTCCCATGTGGTGAAAGACCCTCTGAAGGCCCATACTCATAGACTACAGGAGTAATTAGAGTTGACTTTAATGGGAGAATGATTTAGATTTCACTGGGTGCTTTTGAAATTGCTGATTCAGCTCCATTGTGGCCATATTGTTTCTGTTATAAGGATGTAACTGGCAGCCATAATGCATTTTGTCAAAACACTCTGGGCCAAGTTTAGGGATCACATTTACAGAATGTTGTATAAAACACGTTCGGACCTGATGCTCAGTAAAACAATACATCGTGGTTTATGCGTCCTTAGAAAAGACTTTGGGGAATTGTTGCCCTAATAAATAATGGAACAATGAAATTTGAATGCAGCCACAAATGCATAGATTTGAATAAAACTCACAATAGAGAGTTATCAACATGCAATACTGCAGAAAGCGCCCCATGGGTCACACTCAAAGCTTCTTATCTGACCATATATTATGTTCCAGCATACAGATCCAATATGGTGGCTGTCAAATTCCACAAGGTTGGCTGATTTTTCTGCAAATTATTTCCAATGATTAATGGTCTTATTACTATCGCCGCCCGTCCCTGCTCCTCAAACGCACACGAGAGAGATACAAGTGTATGATTAGAGGGCTAGAAATGAGAGGAAAGAGAAGCAGGGCAGAAAATGGAGGGAGACAGAAGATGAAGAAGCAGAATGAGGAGACGAACACTGACTGACAAAACTAACATGAAAGTGATCTTACAGTGAATGGGGGAACTCTTGCGTAGTTATACTGATTGATTCATTTTCTAACTGTCTTACAGCAGCTCTGGGGTCTTTTACTTTTAGGCCAAATTAATGAGGAACAAGGTTTTTTCGCCCCGAATACTGAAACAAAACAAGAATGAAAAACCATGTGAATCAAGGTTTTTGCAAAAAAGGATGAATTAGAAGGAGAACAGATCAAAATGTGCATATTACTGCCAAAGTAGCTGTGATAACCACAACTGCATTAGCGCTGCTTTAGTTCTTGAACTTTCCTTTTGGCAGGTGGTAAATAACTAGTTTAAACAATAGACCACAGGACCAAAATAAAGAAATAAATAAACAACAGAGACGTACTCCGAGCAGAGTTTGGCATTTAAATGTTCTACATAATACAGTGTTCAGTGGGAAATAGCCATCGTTGAAGAAGTAGGTTCAGAAAATGAACAAATTTACTCCATTTGTGTGCATTTCATTGTATGTGTGAGGAGACGTGTCTCCAGGTGTGTGTATTCATCTGTGCTTGTGTGCGTCAGGCAGCATGCTCCGTTAGATCGTGTCTGCGTGTCAACTTTTCATGTTGTTCAAACACCTGTAAGGTTTTGCAGAGAAGCTCAACGTGCTGAATTCTTGACTGGAAAAAAAAAAAATTCTTTATATTTTTTTTACCTTCAGACACTTGTCAAAAACCCGTTTTGTGTTGCAGAGATCAACTGACTCCTGCTCCCGAAGGGAGGGGTTCATTTAGGGTAACCTAACATCTGCTCCCTCTGTTTGCATGATGTGATATGGCATTTTCATGGTTTGCTGAGCACAAACTTCCTTGTAATTGGTTTGCTTTCCTCTTAGCGAAATGCAATGACCCCTGTTGTTGGTGATTGCCTACAAATAAGAGTGTGGAGAGATGCTGCTATTTCCAAAGCAGTTAATCTACATTTGCTTTCGATAGATGGAAATGGTGCTGTAGAGGATTTGTTTCCTTCAAACATAACCACAAACACACAGGACATTGATATGCAACCTCAATTGTCTTAAAACACAACTAAATTATACTAAATAATCCTTTATTGTATTCTGACAAAGTAAATTTTGTGTGTTTTCTCATCACCGCTCTGAACTTTGCAGTTGAACGAACACTAGTAAGATGATCATTTATATCATCACATTTAGAAAAGGAACTCACTGTTTCATGTTCATACTTAGTGTTATATCGTCTTCTTGCTCAATTAACACTTTCACTTCATAAACATGTTTATTTCATTTCTTTGCAGATACAGAATCTAGAATATTTGCAAATATAAAAATATACAAAATGTAAAGCTCCTCTTCGGAACCGTGGTTTATATTGTTGTCTAAGTCCTGTTTTGTGAGAGTAAGTGTGGAGGGATATGGAAAGTGGATTCCTGCTGTGCTGAACAGACGCTCAGTCTTCAGCAGAGCAGAGAAGCAGAACCTAGCAGGACAAGTAAAAGTGAATAACTGGCCTCACTATTGCAGGATTACAAATCTAAGGAATTAGATGAACAACACAAAGTGCTTAAACAAGCAACTCTGTCTTTCTGCATTACTGCAGCACAGCACTGAGCTTAGAACTGCAACAAACTCTTGGCCTGAGTTTAATGTAACCAGTTGTGTTTCAGTTTTTCTCCCTGTGCACCTGTAAACTGCTCCCATACAACTCTCTTAACACAACTGCAAAGGTTATTAAGGTGGAAACTTAACTTAACTCTCCAAAACTTAACAATTTGACTTAATCGTAGTTCATGATGGTCAAAGACACTGTTTCAGGGGCAGGTTTTCTTTTATAAACAAGAACAAATCCAGTAGTTTAAATCTTGGAAACACCATGCTATTTTTCCTAAGGTCTTAGCACTTGGGATGGAACATTACACAAAATTGTTATTTAGAAACACAAAACATTAAACTGCTTTTTAAAAAACTGAACAGTAGTCTATCTAATAGAATGTCACTGTTATTCAGTCTGTAACGCAGCTGCAACTGGCTGCAATCTACTGATAGAGCAACAATTTAAAAAACTACTTTCAACATGTCTTTATAACTTGTTTTCTTGATACCAAGTACATGCTGTCATAGAAGCACAGGTGGTATTTGTTACAGTTTTTTTCCAGGTCTGTATTGTTAGCAAGAGGCAGCTCAAATCCCATGAGGAGCTTGGTTTGCAAGTTTCAAATTGTGTTTTGCCCACATGTGCAGTGGCTGCATTTGTTTGGTACACATGCCGAAGTTAAGGGCCTACACTGGAGATTGTCGCTACATGTACCGTTACACCCCTACAAATGCGGCACCATAGTTCTCAGATAATGCAATATGCAAAATTCTTCCTGACTGGTACAAGTCGTCTGGTGAGATGTCGCATCGTACAAATCTTACATGTATGTTTGTTTCCAGAGGTGTGAGGTCGACTGCTTTTCCCAAATTCCAGTTCAACCAGAGTTGTTTCAGGTACTGGTCTTACTAGAATTAGCTTTTTGACACAAAATTAAAATCATAAAATAAACCTTGTTAGAACTGTTAGCAGTGTCAATAGAGAATTATGCTTAGCTTTCATTATGACAACTTATTTTGGGCCGCCTGTGAGGACTTAGTCTTTGAAAAAAAAAAAGAAGCGGTTGTGGAGAAAATAATGCAGCCATGAGATTGTGTTAGTGCTGAGACCTCTGCTCTCTGTCTCCCAGTCTGACAGCCTCCTAGATGAATGCTCTGTGCTTTCTGCAGCTGACTTTGTTGTTTTCTCAGGCAGCCATGTGCAACTAGGCTAATGAGTACATTTAGCTGGAAAATGCTGAGGTAACACTTTCATCACACTATGCGTGCGTGTTTGAGAATGTGTATGTGTGTGTGTGTGTGTGTGTGTGCGCGCACGCAGCCATGGATATGTGTATGTATGTGTGAGTCTATATCATCTGTTTATTAAGGTCAGTGAGTTATTGAAGTTTGAGCTGAAAAAAAATAATTAGAGATTCCTCCTGCTCCTTGCATCACACCTTTCTACTCATAGTCATCTGTTCTTCAATTCATTCCACTGTCTCTGCCTCACCCCACTCCCTCTTTACCTCACCCTCTGTCTCCCTTTGTCATTGACTGGCTGACTCCTTCTTCTTCTCCCTTTGCCTCCCTGCCATCCTCTTTTCACATATAATAATTTTTTCTCCTAAAGTAAAGTGTATTTTCGTTGTACTTACATCATTCCTGTGTGATCTACATGAAAAATATATCTCAGTCATTAACACACACACACACACAATCTAATTAGCAGTGATTGCGTGAATGTCATTATCAGACCCCTTGACTGAGAAATGTAATTGAGGCTTGATAATTTACAGTTTTGCCGTAAACTTCAGTAGAAACACAAAAGCAACTGATTATAAAGTTAAATGTAAACAAATGTACAGAGTTATGTCTGTGAAAGGCTTATATCGACCATCTGTTCAATCAGCTTTGTAGATCTCAGTAGTTTTAAAATTCACGTAATTGTTGCAAACAACAGTTATTTTGTTGCTGTCAAACCTCAAACGTTAGATTTTTCTGTCCATAGTACTCTCTGACATTAGAGTTGGAGTGTTACAAGAAAGGAAGACTCCAGCATTTTCTATGTACTACATCTACAATAGACGACCCAATCAAATTCGATGTGTCAGGTTTCAGTCTCTGTCCATCCTTCTAGAGACACGAGCGGCTGGAACCAATTCCAGTGCACACCGTGTGAAAAGCAAGTCAGTGACAGGTCTAACATGCAAACAGACAGACAAGCCCTCACATCTGCACACAGGAGTCTCAAAGGCAATTGACCTCTCAATAAAAAAAAGAGAAAATAGAATACCCAAAGAGTAACTGTGAGAAAATATAAAAAAATCTGTACCTGTTCAGGACCTGTTCCTGTGAGGTGACAGAATCAACCACTGATCCACCGAACCATCCGTCCCTTATTTAAAGTGTAGCAAAGAAATATCCACTGACAGGGAGAGGAATGAGTTACCTGATCTGCGTCATCATAGTGCTGAGAAAACTTTTATTTATGTTTTTATCATGTGATGCACTCTCACTCATGCTGCAAGATATAATTGTATCAATTCACAGGTACATTCTGTGTTCTGTATAAATGGCAGATCGCTGCATCTCTTACTTACCAAAGGCAAACTGAGGAGCACAGCCCTTTCAAACTGCCGTCTGTATTTAGTGAAATGTTGGACTGTCTCCCGCACTCAGTTCCAACAGTGCTGTTCTTCTGTGGCAGCGAAGACCAGACGACCATCTGATTCCGAGGCCGAGCTTCTGGCAGGATCTGCTGGGCAAGAGGGGTTCGTAAGTGTTTCTGATTGTGTGTATTCTGGTCTCACATGAGGCTTCAGGCTAATGTTTGAGGTCAGGAAACTTGTGGTTTCGATGGGACAGAGAGCAGTGATGGACACAAGCAGAGGGAGGAGAGAGAGACTGAGTACTGTCAGTCTGTGAATTGAGTCCTTGGCAAACTTTCTCCCCTTTAAAACCTAAACTAAAGGCTGAGGCTAGGTGGGCATCAGGAGTCTCGACCACGCTTGCTCACTCGACAGGTGGACGTTATCCAAGAGGTTGAATCAGGCGTGTACACGGTCATATGTTTAGCTTATTAACTAAAGACACCCTGGATACAATTAGAACTTAGTGGAACACAAGCCATCTCAAAAAGGAGGCGGACTTTACTGTGGGACCTCTCAACCTCCGAGTTGTGATCAGTCACTTTGTGCACGTCACAACTGACTCCATCTTGATTCAGCACCAGTGATCCAATCACCGACACATCACCCCCTTAAGGGCATGTAACACATAAATTCACAAGATGAGATACATAAAATCAAAGTACACAATTAATTACACAATTATTGCAAATCAATCGTAAATACTTGGTCTTGCCGTGATTAAAACATTGACACAATTGAAACTTGGTGGAGGGATGTGGGTCAGAGAAGAACCCATTACATCTTGGTGTGGTTCATGATCAGGAGTCAGATCCAGAATTTTGTTTCACTTTCTTTAACATTATGAGAGAGTTTCTCAGCATTTTCAACACTTTCCCAGGGAACAATTCATGAATCTTGATGGGGAAATAAAATCTGGGACCTTAAGGGGACTAATATCTACGAGTCTGTGAAATTTGGTGCAGCTTGATTGAATTTAACCGTTTCAACAAAATTGAAATGAATCTTATTAAATAGACTGTATTCTGGAAATACACCTTTTTAAGTAAGTAAAAATGAATAAATTAAAGAATCTGTATTTATGACATTGGGATGAAGTGGTAAAAGAAATGCCTTCAACTGCTTTTTACTAAAAATGTTAAAGCAACAGTGCATTAGTAGAGTTTTTAGGTTTTTAGAATCGTTGGCTGTTGATCATTTAGTGTCATGATTTAAAAATGTTACAAGTTTAAAGTTTAAATGGCACCATTCATATCTACTGTTTAGTCATCCAGTATAAATCAAACATTTTAAACAGGCTTTTCAAAGTGATTTGACTGAGGTGTACAATATATGTATTGGCATAGAATTTAACTTTCATTAAACACAATTGCTAGATATGAAGTAAAGATTATGAAAATGTCTGGTCGATTTTAAACAAAACTGTTGAGCTACATAAACATTTTCACCCTCAGCAGTAATTAACTGGTTCGTGGTGAACTATGTGGCCAAATCCCAGGTGTATAAAATAATTGAGGCGTTCAGAGGTCACAGTCATTATTTATATTCACAACCAAACACAGTAATTATTCCAAAAGGTGTATTTACATATTTTAAGAATAAGAGGGTTTAGGCATTAGCACTACTGAAAATGTGGGATATGTATTAAGGCCGTATTACTGCTTCCATTGCCAAGTCTTGATTGTTTGAAATATAACCGTCACGCTGATACACCATAAACAGACAGTGGGTGGGATTCGTTTTCCAGTCTCAGTGTGATGTGATTTAAAGGTGAATGCTTTTTGATTATGAATGAGAAATATATTTATTTACGTTATGATTGAGAAACGCGGTATATTAATTGAGACCCAGTGGTGTTGCGATAATTGCAGAGTTCAATTTATTCATATTCATTACTCCATAATGTGCTGTATATATAATCTGTGAGAGCCGAGCTGGAGATGCAAACAAGCTCCCAGTGAAATGTTTTAATTGGCCTGTTCTATTTCCATTTCAATGGGATATCCCCTCCCCTCCTCCCCTCCTTTGTCCCCTCCACTTCTCTCAAGTTGTCCTGTCTGATATTTGACATGTTGCCGCTCTCCCTGCTTCCTGTTAATGGATCGTTTAACTCCACAATTTGGAGCCGTACGGTGCGCGGGGAGATAAAGATGAGTGATTGTGAATAAGGGAGTTTGTGTGCCACTGGATGCAGCAGGACAGGGCTAGTGCCGGAAGTTGAAAGAGGAGGAGATGGCAAAATGAAAGGAGAGACATGAAAGGAGTTGAGGAAAAAGTTGAGATTTCATGAATACCGCAAGTGGAGCTCTGGCAACTGAGATGAGATGTGCTTGTGATCAGATATCATTCCAGACTGACGCCATCCAAACTGTAATCCAAATGGATTCTCAGCAAGGCCGTCTTATCGCTACTGCAATTCAAACATCAAGGCAGGTTGGAGTTTAAGGGTTTTAAAACCTTGTTAAAATTTAAAGCTATTTTAGACTAGTGTGATGTATAATTTGGGAGAGTATTTATTCACACTGAGTCATATCGAAAGATTTTCACAGTCGCTCTCGTTAACTGTGAGCAAATTGTGAATCGTGAATACATTTGGGAAATGCAGATAAAACCTGAACCTGAAACACAGGAACAGCATAATCATCCAGTATGATGTAAATCAAGTGATCTGAGAGAAAACTAGGCTCCTGCACTTCCTCCAGGCTCTGTTTACAGCCTTGGGGAAATCTGGCTCATGACGGGAGACTTTGACCAATTACAGGGCCATTCAGAAAGAGGGCACTTCTATTGGCTGTTAAACTGAGCAGCTGCATGTGCATGTCTCTGGATTGGAACCCCTGCACTGAATCAATGGCAGATAATCTAGCAGGAGAGGTCACTATTCCAGAATTGGCAACAACTGTCTGAACTTCAAAGCAACCCAAAATGAAATGAAATAAAACTTTGGTTATTTGTCACATATGTGAAGTGCATGTATCTGCTTGTCTATTGGAAGCACCATCACAAATTCTTATTTCTTCATATCCTGGGGATGAGAATCAAATATTTTTCTATAGCGATGCCACCTCCTGCAACTTTATTAATGTGTAAACCTGAGCCAGGAAATAAAAACATTGTTACTGCTCATATTTAATTGAAACTTCAACCTTGGAAAGTGATAACTTAAAGCATAAAAAAAAAAAAATACTAATAAAAGTATTTCATGGATGGGATAATTAAAATGGTGGGGGCTGAATTCTAAATGCAAACAAAGACTGCTATCTGTGAGTTTTCATTTAAGATATAGCAAGAACTACTAAAATGCTGTAAACAAAACCAAAGAAATTGTTTTAAAATACAAATGCAGATGAAGAGGAAAGGGGGGGGGGGGCATATTGAAAAGAAGGAGAGATAGATTAAAGTGAACAAGGTGGTGAAGGAAGATAACCTTGTCATGTCTCCTGATGCAAAACTCCTATTCCATAACTTCCCCTGCTTTTGTTTAATATCTTTTTCTCCTTTATGCATTTCACTACTTTACTACTACTACTTTTCCTTTATTCCATCAATCTATACACTGTTCCCCTGTTTTCTATCCTTCCCGGCCTCTTGCTGAACCCTTTAACCCTCATATTTCTCGCTCCAGCTTTCTCCCCTCATTTTTCCCTCCTTACTGCGATGGATTCCCTCATTTCTCTCTTTTTTTTAACCCTCTGCCCCCTTTGTCATCCCTCTTTCTCCTTCCACCTCGGCTTCTCATCATCCGTTACCCCCTCTCTGTGTTCTTCTGTGTGTGCCCTGCCATTCAGCGTGCTGCCCCGGGCTCAGACATATGGTGCTCTGCTCTCTGCTATTGTCATCCATTAACACAGTTGTCAGTGGAATTACAGGCACATAGCGCAACATGCCAGGCTGTGTTTTGGATTCTGATGCCGGAGACAAAACGAGGCAGCGAAAAGACGTCAGGTGTCCTACAGGCAGAGAAGAGAAATTCGGTGTACTGCAGTTTAAACATTAACCCGTACAAGACATAACTAAATATAAATAATGTTGCTTTTAGTTCATTCACTAGCTATTTAAACAATGAAGACCAAGTTAATGAAAATCTTCAACTTCCCTTTACTGTGATAAAATAATATGCCACATCCAATTGGTATATCAAATGTTTTAATATCTTCTGCGCTAAGCAACAACTACAATGACTAAACACACAAATAAAAGACAGGTACACTTTTGGCATCCCAGAAAGAGGGTCACAGTGTTTGAGTGACACTCTGATAAACTGTCCAATACTCAACACCCGATGGTCGAGGGTGACAAGGTCTGGTCCTTAACAGAGGACGACAGCTGCTGTCAGCTTAGATTCTAAAAAGCTGCAGTTTTATCGCAAATTCAACATATGCCAGAGTAATGACAACATTGATCAGGTCTCTAACGATGTTAAAAACCATAAAGAAAACAAATATCTCCCGGTGAAAAGCGGAGTCAAACACATAGAAGAAACCGACAAAGATGTCAAGAGAGGTTGTGGTGGTAAGAGCCAACAACAACAAAACGAATGATCTCTGCAGCTGTGTTATTACGTCACTGTCTGCTGCACCCGGCGGCTCCACCTCTCGTTAAAAAATAGATTTCTCATTCATAATCAAAAAGGATTCACCGTGATGTCACTTCCCACTGAGACTGAAAACGACACCAAACTTGTGCTGTGCAACTTAACCCACTAGTGACCAGGACGTTAAGGCAACCTTTGAAATTGTTTCTTCATGGCCGGCTAGCTACAGTACACTGTTTTATTGGCATCCCTTTTCACAAATGTAAAAACTAAGGTTTAAGGTCGATGGCTGTTTCTAGTTTAGCAACAGATCCTGTGATTTCACATTTGAGGTTTCGTACAGAACAGGACCGGAGGCCCATCCACTTTCAACTGCACCAGCTGGTAGTTCTGTAGGTATTGATTTCCCAGGGGACTCGCCCAATTTCTGGCTTGTTACAAAAAGAGAAAACAAACAAAATAGTTCCTGAAAGCTCTATGAACCTCTGCTCTATGCTCACTGACTGGAAATGACGTCAACACTTGTGCTTTTCTTTCCACATTCAACACCAATCGTTTCACTGCAGCGTCACAGCACAGTGAACCCAGCTGCTGCTCAGAACATTTTTCTTGGCCTAAGTTTGATTCAGGTGTGCCAGTCAGCGAGCAATGGAAATGCCACTAATGAATTCAGCTAACTTGCTCATTAGATCTCCCTTACACACACACACACACACACACACACAGAGACCATTGTAATGTAACTGTTAGTAAAGCTGCTTTAAGCATGATAAACAGATGTATAGCGATATGATTAAAAGCTTCTTCAAAGTTTGCTTTTACAACATAAGTGTACAAAAGGTGTATTTGATCTCGTACATCCTGGATTGGTGCTTGAAAGAAATCAGGATGTGGGCTTTGTGTACAACATAAAAAACAAGATGTGGCCATTCTGATTAGACGCCTCTGTCAGACGTAAAAGTAAAGTTTGCGTCTTTTCTGTCAGCAACAGCCTTGATTACCGTCAGCCTGATTAGACTGGATAGAAAATCACAGCACTCACACTCACACACCCAGACAAACACACACATGCACGCACAAACTCGCACTCACACACACTTCTAAGAAGTTCTAATTAAAGTGGTTGTGATGACAGAGCTCTGGGTGTGATGTACAGTATTGCACAGCAGACAGTATCACAACTGTGTGTGCGCGTGTGTCTTTGTGTGTGTGTGTGTGTGTGTGTGTTTTAGGGTGTGTGTGAGTGTGTTCAATTTTCATATTGCTCATGTTGTGGGGACCTCAATCTTTCACACTACGGGGACCTTTTTCTCTTTGGCTTCAAAAATCAAGTTCTCTTTTTCCAAATCATTACATTTTAAGTTGAATACATGCTTTAATTGTGGAGTGAGTAGAAGTCATGGTTAAGGTTGGAGCACGTCTGCAGAAAATGAATGTAAGTCAATGAAATGTCCTCTCAAGTCATGGAGACCTGAGTATGAAATACAGGCACAAAGAGAGGGAGTGTGAGATAACGGCTCTATAATAATGTGTCCATAGGGAACAGAGGAGCAGAGAGCTGTGACAGCTTGTCCGCCAGCAAACTGTCAGTTACACAAACACACTCATCCACACAGACACACAGGCACCGAACGATTCTAATCAAACCTTACAGTCGTTACATCTGATCCGATGTCAAAGTCCTGTTTAATGATATTTTTACTTTGTTATGTGGTATGCGGCTGAGATGTGGGAATTGTGGTTGTTTGTGAGATAATATGAAGCAGCCGAGTGGGAAACAGGTTTTTAATGACAACTTGACAGCTGATCTGCAGCTCAAGAGCACCAATCGGCTGCAGCTGCTGCAACAGCAGTGATGCAGGATAGATGCCACTTTATGAAAACAGGTAGATGATAAAGTGAGAGGTAGGCAGACAGACAGACAGACAGTCAGGTAGGAAGATAGAGAGACAGACAGACATACAGGCAGACGGACAGGCAGACAGGGCCCGGGGGGGGGGGGGGGGGGGGGGCGTGTTTGCATCTCTCCTTCATCGTCTGCAGGTTTTGATTCTGTTTGAAGTTTTCCTTTCCTGCGATGGGTTTTGTTAAGTCTTGTCAGATTGTTCCCTTGCTTCGTTTCCCTGAGATGTCAGGACAAGTAGTCTTTAATCTTCCCTATCTACCATATCTGCAAAGAAAAGACAAATACAGCTCTTTTCCTTTTTTCCGCTCACAATAAGATGACACCCACCGGCTGTGTCCATGTTCCAACAATCCGAGGCTCCCTTTGATACCATAGTTGTTAGGGCGGATGTTAAAGAAAGTGACATTTCAGATCTTTAATTGTATGAGCAGACAGGAGGTATGTGGAGGAGAAAATTAAATCATTATTTTTGTCTTTACATTATCTCACTCTCAGCTGGGAATTAAATCACACGCAGGCTTTTTGAAAAATGACACATTAAACAAAACAAAGCAGTAGACTGTCCAGTTTGCATATCTAAAGTAAGGTTATATTGTTAAGCAAGAGATTTCCGTATCATATAATACATACTTTGCATATAACAACTGTTAAGTTCTTTGTCATGAGTGAAAAATGTAACTAATATCATATTGCAGAACATAATATTACTCTTCAAAAAGTCTGTAGAAATAATCATGTTTCTTAGTTTAATACAAAAGAGTGTTTCAATGGAATACTAAAGTAAATATACTTTCAGCTGCTGTAAACAACAGTTTAATGAGCACACGTATAAACTAGAATGACCCTCAGTAGAGAGCATACCGCTGCCAAGGCCCAATAGTCTCCTTAAATTCAATCAAGCTGCACCAAATTACACAAACATAAAGAAATCAGTGAAAATATCCCCCAAAAAATGCCATCGAACAATCTTCAACGTACTAAAAAGAGTTTTAAACTTTTGCGACCTACAGTAAAGGAGACAATCAGAGAGAAAATTGTTGATACGACCTTGCCAGAACCACCGGTGATGTCAGACAAAACCATTTACAGCAGGGTAAGTGTATGAACGGTACCCAAACTAAATTTGAATGTTGTCATGTTAAAGTAATCAATCATACAGAAACAAAAAGATGCATTAGCTCATCGCAATGCATCTTTCGATCAGGCATGTGTCTTTTTTACACTCGTTCCAAAACCAGATTGAGGTTTTAATGACTGGAGACATTGGAAACACTATTGATTTAATCCACAGAGGTGCCAATATCAACGGAAATGAAAAAGTCCTATTTCTAATGGGTTCTAATCTCGTGTTACTAACAAACAAATAGGGATGAAAACATAATCTCGGTTGGCGAAGGTAACTGTTCAATTTTGGTCATCCTTCAAGGTTGTCAAATTGTAGGAGGATGTATTACAGCTGTCAACTGGATGGACAATACATCATATCATGTTTATATTTGGTTATTTAGTAGTGGACAGTAGAGGAGAGAAAACCGTATGGGGCTCAACTGAAGTGGAAACTACGCAAGTGCAGAGCAGAGAAAAGCGTCATTGAACATCCTAATCTTCAGTGACTTTGTAGGAAAGATCTGGAATCCTTGACCGTTAAAGTTAATCTCATCATAATATGGGTCTATTTTCCAGCTCACAGTTTGCTGACAGAGGAAATCATCATGCTGAGGAGAAACCAAGCGTTCACACTTCAAATTACTGGTGACCCCGAAGCACACACACACACCAGCCCACACACACACACACACACTCAATACAAAGACAAGTGCACAATCGCACGCCCACACATTAACAGAGAAAGAGATACAGTAAATGAACAGATGTACAAAGAGCCCATGCTGACATGCATATGCAATCATGCAGTCATGAACATGCACATATGGACACAAAACACACAAACACACACTTATGTCAATACCAAAAAACACTACCCTGCAGTTTAGTGCATTTATTATTAGTAAACCTAAAAAGAGTAATATGCCCTTCATGTTTATTTGAAGGTTTCAGAGTTGACCTTGTGCAGCACGATCAACAAAGGCAGGGTTTCCTTAAAGATACTACCAAGAGTATCTTTATTCACCTACATGTATCTAGCAACCCCTAAACAATTAATATGATAATACTATAAACAGAACAGCTTGTAGATGTTGACATGCTACAATCGAATTATTTCCTTATATTCATCGTGTAATCCTTACATGTCCACACTGCCGGCTCACATGCGTAGGAATGTAAATAACCTGACTTATAGCTTGCTTTAGGAACAGTCAATATGTGCCAGGGTGTTGCAGAACAATGAAACAGAGCACCACACTCCAGTGTCTGCTAAATGTTTTTGAAGACCTTGTGCAGTCAAGGAGGGATTTTGATTTTCCTTTCTAGCAATAAGAAGAGCAGTTCTCTTGGAAAGTTTTCTTGGTCTTAGGGACCTCAACTTGACCTCCAGCATCCCTGTTATCTGCCATTTCTTCTTTACATTACAATCTGAGCAAGCAGCCCCCTGAAAATGGTTTGCTATCTCCTTCTATTCTTCTCCTACTTTGTGGGAATCAGTTATGTTATTTTTGTGCTGGGCAGCTGCTTAGATGAGCCCGTTGCTGCCGAATGCTGGGACCAGATTCAGAGTATTTATAAAGCGTTGCATCACTATGTCTTTCCAAGTGATGATTGTCAACAAGTCATGGTCTTACCAGGCTAGTTAAGGTGTGAGACCTTGGTAAAGGTTTTCTGACAGCTCCAATCTAATGCTGTGCCCAACCTTCTGCATGGTGCACCTTTTCGTTTTCAAAACAAAAACAATACATTATCCTATAATCTAATATTGAAAATAATTACTTTAAGCCTTTTGAAGATCTGTTCATTTTCAACTCACTTAGCTATTCACAGATATTTTTTACTTGGTATGCCCAAACTCTCTCATGCCCCTGTCGACACAGACACAGTATAAGCCTCACACACAGGGGCCGGGCCACTGTAGGAGAGAATGTGGCAAAACAGGCGAATTCAGAGGGAAGCAGAGTGCTCTGAAAATCCCTGACAATATGGAGAGCTACTTAGTCAAGGTTATTATTGTACACAGTCTGTGCCTGTGTGTGTGAATGTTCCTATGTGCTTATGTATGTGTGTGTGTCTCGTGCAAACAATAGGCCAGATATGTTCAGTTATACCAGAGTACAACCATTAGGTGTATGATAGAAGTGATGACCGGAGATCACAGCGGCTCCAAACCTCTGCCTGGCTTGGCTCAACACCACTCTATGTTATTTTCTACACTTGTGAATGCAGCAATGTAAACCTACATCAAGCACTTACTTATTCCAGTCAATATTCCAGAGTAGAAACATGCATAGTGCTGCCACACATTGATAATGGGGAAGGTGTCCTTGAGCTGATCTAAAATTAACACACAGCTAATACATGTCTGAATTTGCATGTTATTTTGAAGAAGAGAACAGAGTGTGTTGCTGTATATAGTTTGTGTTCACATCTTCAATACAACAATGGCATTCAGAGAGACCATTCCTCCAGCAAAGCCCAACAGTTCCCTTGTGAAACCACATTTAAATTCAATCAATTCAGAGTTGTATTTGCCTCTGCACTAAATTGCACAACCTCATACATATCATTCCCCCAAACACGACCTAAACACAATGGAAATGTTGAAAGAACCCACATATCTCACAATGTAAAGACAGTCGAGAAAAATAAAATCTGGATCCACCACTTGATCCAGTTTCACACCCAAACAATTTTGGGGATTTTTCCTTGGATAATAAGTATTTTTTGGGCAATCCTTTCATATATCAAACCAACAAACGCAATCCTATTTGAGATTTTTAATTGAAAAATTGTGTTTCTTGCTAGATGTGATGGGATGAGAGATTATAGGCCCTACACCTGCCTGGAAATCGTTCACGTGACATTATGTATGAATAAAGCTGCAAATTCAAATTATTTCTAGTAAATCATATTCTTTAAAAAACACACATGACTATAAGAGCGTATGCCCTGAAGTAAAAAGTCAAATTTTGGGGACTGTAATGACATTCTGTCCATATGTTCAACATTATCAAAAGAGTTAATTTTCATAATGGCCAACATCCTGTTTTGAAAAACAACTCTTGTGGTCTCCCAGCTTCCCTCCAAATAAACATGTATTGAATATATAATAACCTGCCATAAACTGTGACTATGAATGATGAATACACCCGTGCAATCATTTACAACACAACAGAAGCTCCCTTTAATGCGTTTCTGCTCTGCACTGTAGTACGATTAAATCATAACTCAAGTGTAACAAAACCACTGGAGACGGGGATTCCTTACAGCCTGAGTAAAGACAGGAGTGGCTCTGTGCTAATGGTTTGGATGCACAGTCTACAAATCCCCGCCTGGCGATTTCCTGTTGGCGATCAAATGCTAGAGAGATGATTGATCTCAAGTTCACTCCAACAGCTACGCCGGGAGCAAGCGAGGGGAGGAAAGAGAGCGAGACAAAAGGCTGTGTGGAGAGAGAGAGAGAGAGCGAGAGAGAGGGTGAGAATGCAGTTGGGGTCGAGAAAGAGAGAGATAAGCAGCATGTGTGAGCCTCTAACCACCAGCTGACACTCTTCATCTGTTGTGTTGTGTCTGCACGGCTGTTTCACCATCGTCGCACTGTGGGTTTGTCTGAATACATCAAAACAGCCAGAAAGAACAGAGAGGGAGAGGGAGACAGAGGGAGAACGAAAGAGCGTATTCTTAGAGAGACGCCGCCATCAGCTTTCTGTCTCACTTTCTCCTTCTTTCATTTCACTCTGTGTAATATAATTTTCACACTCTGTCCTGCTTTTATCCTCAACCCGCATCCATTCGCACTTTCTCTCTCCGTCTCTCTCGCAGCGTCTCCTCTCAGAAGTAGAGTTGGGAGTTGGGAGCAAAAGGCAGGAGACAGACAAGATAAAAGCTGTTTCCTGATTCTTCAGCTCCCAGCTTCTCTGCTGTCAAGCGAGAAGACAGCTAGTCAAGACAGAGAATTTCCTGCTAGATGTAAGCCTGCACAGTGGCTGTCGCTAACAGGCAGACAGGCGGCGTGGGGGGGGGGGGGGGGGAGAAAAGAGGAGGAGAAGGACAGACAGGAGGACAGATAAGAGGCAGAAAGTCTGGTAAGCAGATATGTAGATGGGGTAATGAGTCAGACTGAGGAGGCTCCAGCTCCATGACCCCTTTTCTAAAGCGCAGGCTGGTTTGTCTTTCATATTGAACAAAGATAAACATAAAGATTTCTCAGGTGGAAAACAAAGATAAAACGTGTGTAAAACAAACAACAATAATATTCTGATCTGGTGTCAGGGTCATCAATGCTGATATACATAGGGATGCATTGATGTAAGAGGGACACAAGATCAGGAAAAACACTCTCAAAGACAAACACAAAAACATTTGAATAGTCATCATGATAGACATCAGGTTAATGCTTCCTTTATGTGATAGTGTCTGTCTTTGTCTGTGGCTTGTGTACTGTATGTGTACCCACACACACACACAATGGCATACGCACACAGACAAACATTTCTACCCTGACTATCTTTCAAAGCGCTGGCCTGAAGCTTGTTGTCTTGTTGCAATTTGTTTGCTTTGTCTGTGGGGGCAGTGTCTCCAACTCTCCAAGTGGATACACAGTCGATGAAGTGGAAGCACGGAGATGTTTACAAGCTCACAGAGCAGACTGGTGGTCTAATGACAGTCTTGCTGCACAAACTTAACTTTAATACCTGCGATGAATGCCCCGGGAAGAAAATATCTTGCTTGATGGAAACATTTCATGACATGGCAATTTAATCTATTACTGTGACTTTTCATCAAATGCCATATTAATGGCGTGGCATCACAGATTTCTCTGTGTTTTCCCTGATTTCAGATTATTATTGTTTTAAATTTGTATTCAACTTTACTGAAAATGAAGTGTTGACAGTTCTAGTTGCTTCCGCCAGTGAGTCGTCTAAATGCTCTTGTCGTGATGCAGCTGCAGGAAGTACTGACTTAATCAGGGGGCAATGACTCTTTGTTCCAGAAAATGTGTGACAGATTTGAGCCAAGTGGTGACCCAATGTGACGTCCCCCATTTGGTTTGTGAACTACCTTTCAGAAGCCTTGATGTTTCGGTATTTTGTCCAGCACCATCTTGGTTTTTCGAAGGATTGGAGGGGCAGGGGGTGAGCCTGACTGAGAGCTCGATGCCAGTGCACTCCCACCCACACCTGTGACCTGCACACGTTGGACGGTACAAGCTGTTAAATCACAGAGTATCCACAACCCAATGCATAGCATGCAGAGCCTCAGCCTGTTTTATTGGCTATTCTCTAAATGCAAAGTCTGTTTCTTTGTGTAATGAGCACCAGACACAACAACAACAGTGGCTACGAGATTCCTCTCTCTCCGCGTTTGGTGACCACTGCCACTAAAGGGCTAAAAACAAGAATTCTCAGGGATCTGCCTCGCCCGATGTTACTTGGACCACAGCGTTTTTAAACTTTTTGTACTTAGTTACTATTGTCACCTACTTGCCCTACATGCTTGTTTAACCATCAACAGTCCTTTTTGTGTTCTCGTACAGATATATGAAGGTTCTGTGGACAGAGATTTCTTTCAAAAGGGAGATATATTCCGTCAAAAACAATATTACTAGTGTAGACAAGGCAGAAAAGGGTGGAGGCAACAGATATTGTTGCATTTTGGATTATTACTTAAATACTTGAATTTCTTCAACGACTTTTGCTCTGCGCTTACTGTTGTATAGAAACTGTCAGAGAAACGAGACAGAGGCAGAGTGGATTTATTCAGCCTGATGAACATTCAACACTTGTTTCACAATTATTGCATTTCACGTCCCATCCGTTGCTGCTTCTCTCTCAGTGCTTGCCTTACATAAGGATGCATTTTAGCACTGCCACTCTGTTTGATGAGTACACACCTGAGTACACATGTACATGCCGCCTCTGTCACACACAAACAAACACACACATTAAGAGCGAGTCTCACGCTCCTGCTAGCAGATGCCACACAAATACACATCAGTCACGCTGTTCACTTCAATCTCACATGTTCCGCCTTAATTATTCAATAACAATTTCTCAGTTTGGTCATGTGTGGTGACATTGATGGTTTTCTAAAGCACTGCAGAGAAGAAAAGCCTACTAAGTGATTTATCTTGTATTCTCTGCCATGGAGATTGTGTCGAGACACTTAAATTCACATTACAGCGTCGCACACGCCATTATCTGCAAATTTCCGAGCCTCGCAGGACAAACAAGACCACACAAGTTTGTCACAGCATGATACGTGTCTACACATTCTCTGCCTCATAATGATTTAAATAAGGTTTGAATGATGCCAAACAGTCAAACCAAGAAGTATGACACATTTCGTGTAAGCCAGGTGCGGTGGCAAAAGCCGGTCCACATGGTGAGATTACCTGCTGAGGCTGCTGGCCTGTATTACTCATGCATTAACCTTTCGCGTTTGTCCATGTCGGTCAATGGTCTGACCTCTCTCATCACGAGAGGAGGCCACAGTCATTTGTTCTTGTTTTAAAATGTTCTTTGACTTTCTGGTGCACAAGCTGCCTGCAGCTACTATACATGAAGACGCTCCTGTAAAACTGAGACAGATATTCTCTCACTGGCCCAAGTATCAGAAAATGGTAGGGCCAAGAAATGCTTATCCTTAACTTTTTTACCAGACAGGACAGCCGGGCATGTCCCGAGCACAGCTTTCCATTCTTTTATGATTTGCCTCACTTGACACTAGTGCATTTTGTTCTGACACTGTGTGAGCTACAGTTGTCGTCATGGAAGAACAGTCTCCCATTAGACCTTGCGGGTCTCTCTCAGTGGAGCTTGTATCATTTTTGTCATCCCCTCTCTTGTGTCTGTCCTTTATATTATGATTTTCTGACTGTGACCTGTCCCTCTCCATCTCTAAACTCTCTGCCTTCAGGATGTGGGCCCTTGTTTATTGTGTCTCTCTGTGCGCGCGTGTGCGTGCATGCATAGCTTTGTGTGTGCATGTATGTCATGTATGTGTATCTCCTCTAGCCCAGTAGGGGCTTGTATACGAGTCTGGCCCTCTCTGCCTGCCATTGTTATTCCAGCTTGGTGCCTTTGAGCAGCTGTGTGTGTGTGTTTGTGTTTTGAATCTGTGTATGTCTATAACCGGTGCATATGCAAGTGTGTATGAGCCTTTGCACCTTATGTGCATTTGCATACCGTATGTGTATACATGTTTATTGTGTGTGTGTGAGTGTGTGTGTCTCCTCTCTGCCAACAACCAGCTCCTCTCTGTGTCTGTCCATTGTGTATTGTGTTGTGTTCAGTGGCTCGGGGCATTTGGCTGCTATAGAGGACAATGCAGAACGGACAATGGTCGGACAATAGAAGGGATACTCTGTGGGGCAGCGGGATGTGGCACCTATCATGTACTTACAGCATCACGAGTTTGAGTGCTCAGACGTGTTCTCACGAACCGTCACGCCAAACCTCCCTGCCATTCTCTCTTGTGTATCAGATTAAATGTTCAAAACATGGCATGTCATGATACGTCATTAATTATGCAGCACACTGCAGTGAATAAAAAACACCCAGTCCAATGGTGACTGGCAGCCTATGCTAGGAGCTATTTGGCCACCTAGCCCCCATGCCCCACACCCCTCCCTCCCTCCTCCTCCAATGAACTACTTGGTCCAGCAGCAGCAGAAGCCAACCAGCATCCTGTATCTAGGATCTATTAGTCAATCTATCTCCATCACTCCATCCATCTCCCTGTCTCAATAAGCCATCAGTGGTTTTGGTTCTGATCCAAATCAATCCTGCTCTGACACTGACCCGAATCATTCATCTCTCCCTGCTGTCTCGCTCTATCTCTCCGCCTCTCTAACAGTAGGAGTGTGTAGCCGGCTGCCAGCTAGCATCAGTCATGTTGTCAGGGTCTGGCTCTGGGGCTGCTGTTGGCTGTGAGGGCAAGCTCTCCAACGAGTTTCTCTTCGACTCCTTCCCTAAGCAGCAATGATGCACTGACAGCATTTAGCAGAGTTGGCCTTGTCACATGGTTTTGGAGTGTGAAAGCAAAAAGTATCATGGTATAGGGTTATAATTAGATGAACTTAAACATGTATTTGAAAGAAACATCAAGAGCAAATGATTTACATTAGCTCTGGTTTGTTCACTGATTTTTTTCATAGATATTGTTGTAAAGGGTTTATACAAACAAGATTTAATACAGGAGTCAGATATAGCGGCGAAGTGGTACCATCAGCAAAGAAAATGAAGTCAGTTTGGGTTTCGCATTTATGCTAATTCACGTACATGTTATGTACATATATGATATGTCTTGTTCGAGAATGCAGTGTTTGTGTCTGTGTGTAAGCTCGCAAAGACGCTGACACAGTTTTTTGCAGGTTAAACATTTCATAATGCTTGGTTTTGCTCTCTTTGCTGGTCCCGAGAAATACTATCTTGCAAAATATATAATACACTGTATATATTAAGCATGTTTAAATAAAAATGGTGAAATCTGAATTTCAAATACGACTTTACTGTCTCTATGTTGTGTTTTAAGTTGATTGCTTTAAAAAAGGGATAATTTCATATTTCACAAATGTGCAATTGTCAATTAGGATTCTGGAGTTTATAATACAAAACATGAGGATTGTTACTTACTGATGATATATGTTTATCAAACCTTGTTGAATAGATAGAGGCACTTAACCTTTCGCAGTACTTCTCTACTTGAGTCTTTTTGTTATTCAAGTGGTTGGTTAAGTTTCCCTGCTCGCAGGAAAACTCTTTTTGCTGATGTGGCTGCTATGGTAATGCACAGCGTGAACAGCTGTTTCAGGTTCATAAAGGCACAGACAGTGATATCGCACTGAAAATAAGCTGAGCTTCCTCTTAGAGTCTGGCTGCCTCATACATTATTTTGAGAGGTTAGTGTTTTGTTTTTTCAACATAACGTTGAATCACATAAGTGCATCGTCTTGACCCGTGCATCAAGCTGTGCGCTTAGTGAAACAGCTGTCAAACTTCTCCGATTCAGAGCCAGAGGGAACATCTGCTTCTTCAACACAATGTTTAGCTAAGTATCCAAACTAACACCGTGTT
Source organism: Platichthys flesus (assembly GCF_949316205.1). Lineage (NCBI taxonomy): Eukaryota > Metazoa > Chordata > Actinopteri > Pleuronectiformes > Pleuronectidae > Platichthys > Platichthys flesus. The sequence continues at coordinate 15,789,791 of NC_084955.1, forward strand.
CGCCGCTCCACAGATCAGAGTCACATTCACTTAGAATTAGATTTAGACTCTGTATAAGCAGCTACATTGTGTAGTTATGAGATTAATATTTTTCCTTTGCTCTGGATAATCCTTTTCCTCTCAAGCAGCAGACGGGTTTTACCTGCTGTCTACTCTTCAGGGAATCCAAAAAAAGACAAAAATTAAGGAAGGATGTCGTCTCTCTCTTTCACATTCGTCCTCTCCATCTCACTTCAGACCTCCACGCTTTCCTATTTTCTTCCTCCCTCCTCCCTTTGCTCTTCAAATACAATATCTACTCAGCACGACGAGCAGTTTACAGCTCTTGCAGGCCTTCAAGATGAACAAAAATGCAAAACTATCCTGCTCTCTTAGACGTATTTTCCACCAAAGCTTACCGTCTCCTCCAGATTTAATTGGCCCTATAAATAAACCGTTCTGCTGCAGAAGTCGTTTAGAGGGAGAGATATGGTCGGGAACACACTCACACACACACACACACACACACACACACACACACAGAGGGATGGTGCGATACGGAGACCTAAAGACAGACAAAGAGTGAGGGTGAGAATTACCACAGTAGATGAAGGCAATTCTCTAAGTCTTGCCTGAGCAAAGATCCGAGAAGTGACATAGGATGCAGGCTGACAGTGACGGCTTCATCAGAGCAGCTGAGAGAGCAAGGATCTGTGTGTGTGTGGCTCAAGGAGACGGAGGTGACGGAGAAAAACAGATGCAAAGTGAGGAAAAGACCAACTTGTGGAAAAAAGAGCAAGAGGAAGTCAAATGAATCGAAGAAAAAAATGGAAGTTTTGTTTGTATTTTGTTGCGCCTACCAAAAATGAATCAAGTTCAGCTTGTATGGTCAACAGTTTGTGTTTTTTCCATGCTGGGTTGGGTTGTACTCCACAACGAGCCAATATAGTGGCAACCATAGAAAATCTTGTCCAATCAGTGATAGTCGAAAAAGTCAAAAATGAAAACCCATTCAATATGCAGTCTTCGTTCCAATCCAACAAACCCCCACTGCTCCAGCATACAAAGATTTCGACTTTTCGTGTTTCCAGTTTATTTGTTTGTTTATACTCTTTTTGAGAAATTATTAAATTAATGTCGCTAGGGTGGTAAAACTGTGAAGCGCAGGTATAAAGAAATCTGTGCACAAATGACTCATTAAGTAGAAAACCAATAAGCAGAATTTGTGAGCTTTGATGGAGGGTTGAGTAAATAACATAAGGTATCTTACACACAATGCTAGATATATAGCTGCCTGAATTGCTCCCGCATCACTAACAATCATGAAATACTCCTGTAATGTAGGAAAAGGAAATGCTAAAGGTCATTAGTCAAACAATACATAATAAAGTAGTGTGTATGCATGAATTTATCAGTTTATCTGCTCGAGACATCTGTGTATTTGCATGCATGTGTATATGTAGAAGAAAAATCTGAAAGACAGAGGGAATGACTGTGAGACCTGTGCATGTTTGTGAGTGTGTGAGACAGAAACAGAGAGAAGTCATTGTCGTGCAGCGTGTTGACTCTTCAGGGATGTGCAGGAACACGCCGTCTAATTAACAGTGTCCTCTCCGTGTTGAGGCTGGTTCCCACCGCCCCAGCAGCCATGATTAAAAGAGACGCTCTCAAAGGACAGGGAGCTCTTCCAATTCACTCCAGATACTTTCGGGACGCCGTCCACACACAATCAACCATCTCATCTTGACCGGGACGGACGCTCTTTTAACTCTGCGTCTCAATCTGTTGCTGGGTCCTTCTCAAGTACACACAAACACACACACACACACGTATACGATTTTTCTCTCATCTGACTTTCTCGCTCGGTCCCTTCATCTGTGTGCCGCTTTATTTATTTTTTCTTGCCGGTTCCTCGTTTCCTACAAACACTCCTTCCCTTCCCTCCCCTCTCACTTCTCTCACCCTCGCTGCCTGCCAAGGCTTCACATCAAAGCCGATGATTGGTTTCTAACTGTTCAGCAGGCTGTATTTTATCCTGCTTTGTGTGAAGAGACCAAAATAATCAGCATGAATATGGAAAAACCTGCTTCTATGGTAATATCCAGCCCAGTAATATCCATATCAGTCAAACTAACTTGGCTTAATTTGACTTACACACAAACGGATGGCAGTACTTTACTCCAAAGTCCCCTTGGCTTGGAGTCACATTGTAAACACTGCCTTTGACTTGTGTGTATAAATATAGCAACTTGTCAAGGTTGTTGGCTCCATGTTGACACTGACTCTCGTACAGAAAGCAACAATTTTCTTCATTCCTGGTAGCACCTCCACCTCCTCGTGTAAAGTCTGTTGAGGCTCTTCACCTTGGATTTGACTCCTCTGTGCACCGACACTACCTCAAGGTTGTTGGCTAAGTGTTGCAAGGCTGTTATAACAAGTTTCTTCAGCAAGGTCCCCAAATGCAATTTAATAGTTACGTTGAATTAAATTAGTCTTTTGTCCTTGGGCTCAGGTTTTCTGAAAATATGCTCATTTAGGACAAGATATCAAGATTTACATGCTGAGCTTTAGAATCTCTGTCCTTGTATCAGTGCTTTAATGAACCCTATTGATGTCAACAGGGCTGATTCACATTTCTGAATAGAGTGGATGATGACAAACATTGACTGTTACACTTAAAAGTAATTATTGTGAAAAAGTGTTGAAATGGTAGCTGTTAGTTACCATCTAGCTCACTTGGTTAATAACGATAATATTATTCACCGCACTTTACTCTATGGATGGATCTGCTAGTCTAAGCAATTATATCAAATTGAATGAATCACCCTGATAAAGAGTATTTATACATATTATACAGGTGTGAGGATGGAGGGTAAGGGGGGTGGAGGGGGTGGGAAGGGGTTAAGGGGTCAGGGAGTCAGGGGAGTCTGGATGAGGAGGGGGTTGAGGTACAGGAAGATGAGAATGGAGATTAGGACGAGCTCCGTCATTTAAAACAAAAACATGAAAACATCTTCCCAACTTCTTCTTCTCCTCCTTCTTCTCTCTCTTCTTCAGTTTTTTCCTCTCCTCCTTCTCCTTCTTCTTTCTCTCCTGTTGCTCTTTCTTTTCCTGCTTTTCCTGGTTCTTCTTCTCCCTACTCCTTCTTGACCTTCTCTCTGTACTCATTGGTCTTCAAGGTAAATCTCTGAAAAGACAGATACAACATAAGTTTCAGCATTTTCTTCTTCAAAGTCTGCACATGAAACCAATCAATCTGTATAATTCAAACCTAAAATGATCTGATGTAACGTACCTGAAGCTCAATGTTCTGCAGAATCAGTAGTTTAATTGCCTCATCCGTCTTTCTCTCTTTTTCCACCTGCTCAAGGACGCTGCACCTCAGCTTCTCCTCATAGTTCTGCTGCAAATCTTTAAACTTCTCCTGCCACTCGTGTCTCGCTCTCACCTTGTCCTGGTCCTGGAGCCGAAGATCAACGCTCAGGGAAAAGTTTTCTTTCTCCTTCACTTTTAGCGTCGTCTTAAGATCTTCAAGCTTCTTCTCCAACCCTTTCTCTCTGATTCTTGCTGTGTCCACAGACTTCACAATCTTGAACAAGTCCTCTCCGGCCTGATTCAGCTGAAAGGCAGTAGAGAATATCCTCCTCAGAGTTGCATTCTTAGCAGTTAGCTCTTTCTTCAGAGCATGTCTGTCTGCGGCTAGATCAGCGTTTACTCCAGCCAGGTTTTCCAGAATAGCTTTCTCTGCCACATGCTCCTTTATAACTGTGTTCGCAGCAATCAGCTTCTTCTTCAGTGTAATGTTTTCTTCAACCAGATTTACGTTATATACAGCCTGTTTCTTCAGAGCGGTGTTCTCTGCATCCAGCCGCCTCTTCAGAAAGCTGTTTTCTGCACCTCCGTTTCCGGCACGAGGGCCATATGTTTGACAACCCTGCTCTAGAATTAGCCTAATATATTCAAATACTTCATATTTACATCAGGAGCAGGTCCTCTACACTGTATTCCAAACTGGAACAACTAAACACCTTTTGAGTTTTTATGACAACTGAAGGTTACCACAGGTTATATTTCATGTTTGTAAGGGGAAGATGAGCTGAGGGTTATTTAGATGCAAAATTGCAACTTCCTCCCTAGATTTCACTAAATCCTACACGCTTAACCTTTAACTTGAGCAAAAGCAGGAAACCCCATTAGCTACTGCTCTGAATTGTTAATTAAAATGTTAATCAAAGGCAAATCCCACCCATAGATTTCAACAAAAAGATGGCAAACCGTTGAAGCACTAACAGAAGTGTGTAAAGCACTTTACAGACGTTGGCCTGTAAAAAGTGTTGCTACCTGTTACTGTGCTGAATAAAGCAGCTGCTGACACTTCACATCTGCCACCTGCAGCGTGTCACAGAAGCCTCAGATTAGCAGCAACAGATGACGCATTTCAGTAAATTGCTTTCAGTGTGCCTGGGCTTTAACTTCAATCAAAGTCTCCTGCAAACCTTGGCCTCACTGTTAAGCTATACCCTGGTTTCATAAATTCTATGGGGGAGATGACAAACTGTCGGAAAGGAAGGGAAGGTACCTGCCATTTGGGGTCTTCATTCCAAGAAATAATAAGTTCTGAGTAAGCACATTTAGATACTGCAGTATTAGGAGGAATCCCTATGGCTCAGTGGATTAGGTCTTGTGACATGATGTGAATCCTCCCAATCTTTTTCACATTGTCCCTTTTTCCTGTTGCTCCGTGAAATGAATTAAGCAGAAATGCTTGTGTGTAGTGGAAAATACAGGACTCGAACAGATTGAGGGAGAAATGGGGAGGTTGGAAAGAGATATTTCTCCCTCAAAGATTGATAAAAGAGAGATATTTCTGTAACTCCGGGCTAATTCAATGAGTGGAGCCAGATCTCACTGGGGGATTTGCAGCCCAGGCTTCAAAACAATTAGCTGGAGAATGGCAGCCGTTTAAAAGACGGGGAGACGAGGAAATCTTAATACAGCTGTGGGTATTTCCCCATGGAGGAGTCATTTTTACAACCCCCTTACAGAGTGTCTCTTTCTCTCTACCCGAATACAGCGAGCCAATCTCCTCTGTCTCGATTCACACAGAACACAACTTTCTGAAAGCTGCTGTAGGGAAAGGGGAAGGGGGGAGAGAGGAAGAGAAAAGAACACTGGTGTCGACAGAAAGTGAGGAGGAATACAAAAAAAGAAGAAAAAAAAGTGAGATATGAGAGTGTGGGGTCTAAGATCCTGTTAGAGAGAGACGAACGGAGAAAGTTATAGAGACAGAAAGAGGAAGAGAGAGAGAGAGAGAGAGATAACAACATGATTGGAGGAAGGGAGTATGGAGACAAGGGAGGCAGCGGGGTGGGAGGTTGGGGAGGCGAGCTTAAACAGTTAGACAAACACGAATGAAAAGAGAGAGAGAAAGCAACACACCCGTGGAAATAGATAAGGCTCAGCAGAAGTTAGCTTGTTGTTGTCCGGGGAGCTGGAAGATTGAACATCCCTCTCGCTTTATGAGGACTTCCTGCTTACTGGCCTCTGTGCGCCGAGAGCCAATCAGTGAGTGCATCTGTCCGTAGGGGCCCCAGTCAGTCAGAGCGCAGAAGAACTAAGTCAGCATGTCCTTGTCGACACAGGTAATCAAAGACACTGTTAAACCTTGACCACTTTTCACATGGTCTTAAGCTGCAGGGTTATTCATGGAGCCCTCACAGAGGAGGATGCCTCGGGGTCGTTTAGCCTCATTTTACACGGCTGTAGTAGATGTGGGCTGAGTTACTGTACTGTATACCCCTGGACTTCACTAAGGGCCAGCGGCTGCGTTCACGTCGATAAAACTGTACAGTTCACATTAAGAATCCAGTTAATGTGTTAACAGCTTGGCAATGAATAATATAGAGGCATCTTAAAAAGGGTGAAAATATATGCCTTGAGTAGGACAAATTCAGTCACTCCAGGAAATGAACTGCTCATTAACAGCTTCCCAGGACTTGCAGGGCGCGTTCATACCAGCTTCTTTGGTCCACCCAAAGGAGGCAGCCTTTTTTGAGATAGTGGACTTTTGGATAAACTGCAGTAAGTTAAAGGGATAGTTCACCGAAAAATGGAAATTAACTCATTATCTCCACACAGACTCAAGAGGGGGTGGGGGAAGTGTTTGAGTCCACAAAACACTTTTGGAGTGTTGCAGCCAAATCCAATAAATCTACAGAAAGAAAACATAACATGCCTCCATACTGCTCCTGGGGCATCATCCGAGTGTCCATAAGCCAAAAAATTATAATTAGTCATGAAACGGCATAATTTACAACTGACTGCCCGCTACCGGAGCTAGCAATGCGTACCCTGCATTTGCCCTTGGGAAAGAGCCAGCGAATATGAGTGAATTTTTTTTTTCCGGTGAACTATCCCTTTTATTTGTCCTGCCTTTGTGTTTTGATACATTTTCATGCTTATTATAATTATTATCAATATTTCTCAGAAACAAATGTGTTTTCTGCAAATCCTTCCAGCAGTATACACACACAGCGGTTTAGTTCTGTGTGGTGCAGCAGCCCATGTCATCAGACGACTCCCACTCACACCTCCTCCTCCTCTCAGTATGATAAATGGACTCCTCTATGGAGAGTAAACAATAAAGTCATCCAACCTCAACCCTACCAGTCACTGTCACTTTCAGGGATACACAGTCGCAGGGTTACATGTAGCAGATGCACACTTATTAGACATTTAGAAAAATTGAGGTGAAAACATGTGACAATGTCAAACCCCGAAGGTGACAATGACCTGGGGCTGACTCCTGAACTGCAGATAAAAAAAAGTCCTTTTAAATGCATAGCTGACATTTATTTAGACAGCTCACAATGCACAAAAGCTTTTAACAGTTTCTGCTGTAAGAATCTGAATCTTCTTGGTTGTGAAAGAAACATATTTATAGGCTAGATATAAAGCATATTTATAGGCTAGTTAGGGATTATCTGATGATAGATAGACCCATCATGTGGCCCCCTGGTGGCTAGCTGCAGTATAGGTAGTAAATACCGCCTCGTCTTTGTTGGTGGATGGGACATGGACCAAATTAAGTCAAATAACAGTTCAAATACATTTGCCCCAAAGACGGTTGCTGTTACTTTAGGTGGTGCTTTCACACTGATAATTTAAACAATTTAAAATTATTATCTGATGCTATAAAACTGGCATGAAATATAATGATTGACAGCTGAGACGGACTTGCTTTTAGTTGAGCATGTGCACCGGCGAGACCTTTGACCGAGGCTCCCTCCAACAATCACTACTGCACAGACTCAAATGCACAAGATGGCAGTGTTCATATCCAGAATATTGTAATTTATTTTCTGGATAGTTTGAGGAGGTGAGATGCGTCGTCATACATCGTACATCACCTTAAATACTGAACTTGAGAATTTCTGTTAACGTGCAAACAAATTGAAGTGAGAGTACCACCGCTGTCAGACAACCACTTGTATTCTCACTGTGTATTCTGCATCTAATTCAGGCTTGCTGAAGTATTTGCATGTTTAGGTGTCTCTTTCACTGAGGACCAATTAAATGATAAAGCAGTGCTGTTACAGGTTTATGTAAATCCACAGTGCAAGAGGCTTGTATTGAAAATTGGTGTGGAATTACAGAACAGCAAATACCTGCGGGTGATGTACATTATTTTCCCTTTTTTTATTATTGATAAGGTAGCAGAGGAAAATTTAGTGTCTTAAAGTGAACAGCAAGTGTTTCTCAAGAGGTGTTATTTTTAAAGAGAAAATAAGGGAGGACAATGAGAGAAGTACAGAGGGGAGGAGTGAGAGGAAGGAGAGGAAGGAGAGGGAGAAGCACATACACTCTAAACTAATGCAGTGCCGCAACAGCTTGTTCTGCTCAGGACACACGTGGAAAATGGAGGCTCTTATTGTGGCAGCCAACATCATTAAAGCTGCATTAAGAAATATTTTTTACATTAACACTGGATCACATGGCTCCCTGAATCAACGACCCAGTCTGCTCCGCCGCTTTCAGACGCTTTTTCAGCTCAGTCTCTCGCGCTGTCGACCAACTGAACCAAAACACTCCTGGGTCCTGGTATTACATCAGGGACAGATGCTCTCAGCTCAAGAGCTCCCGGGAAGAAGATTCAACATTTAGCAACAAACCAACTTTCTAAGAGGTGGTGAACCAAACCTGTTGATGTCAACATCAGCCAAAAGTAATAATGATAATCTATAATATCTAAAACTGGTATATTAACAACAGTAGTTAGATTACCAATATAAAAAAAATCTGTCAAATTCATCATTAATTTTCTTTATTGTGTATTATTATTTATTAAGCCAATTATTGAGTCAACCAGATATTTACTGCAGCAGCAAGAAATGGAAATTATTCAAGATGCATTGGATTATTTACTCAATATTTGCATTATTGAAATTGTGAAATCAAGTAATCAAAAAAAGACATCAAATGACAAATATCCTCGTCAGTACCAGTATAACAGAACACATCTAATGTCAGGAATATATACTAATGTTATCTGGGAAGGAAATGAAAGTAACAATATGAATGTCACAAAATGATACAGATTAAATAAATAGTTCTTAATGTTACTTAATGGAAAATTACAATCACTCAAAGCTACATTATCTTACTCACGAATAGGTTCTTCCTAAATAACAAGAGCTGATTCATACCAAAGCATCTGGAAGTTTCTCTGAAGTGTCATCCACTTAGAGAAGACTGACAAGTACTGCGACAGGCAGACAAACCAAAACATACACACACACGCACATGAACACACACAGTCAGCCATGAGTCAGAAAGGCCCCTTGATGTTCTCATCAAGACTCAGCAGGGACTGACGATTCACTGTCAAGAGACAAATCAGCACACACAAATACTCTATACACACACACAACACACACACAACAGACCCACACACTGATGCAGGACGGGGAGTGTGATGTCTAAACATTTCCCCCTGAGAGCAGCGATTCTTTCATGGAGAAGTTAACTGTTTGTGATTCCGTGAGATACGAGTGTGAACTCTTTTGTGTCAGTGCAGAAGCAGACAGCGATTGTCTTCTTGCTTCTTCATCCGTTTCACATCATTGGAAAGTTTATCAATGACAAAACTATTTGAGGGACAGAAAAGGCTGAGCTGTAATCACTGAGTAATCAGTCAACGTTTGTTGTTTAACAAGGATGAAACAAGTCTATAACACAGGACTGGTTGAGTGCTTTCATAAGTGCTGTAAACTTCACAGATTTGCGTTATCGTTCCTGTAACAGTAAATCTTCGGCATCCACACTGACTGCTTCAACAGCTCCTCAGAGGCAAAATCACTTATAAGTCTGCAAGACACGTTGGCTCTGAGCCCGCAGCCGGGGCCATACATCAGTCTTGGTTATCTCTGAAGGTCTCAGCGTTACTTAATGTCTTACGTCTTTCCTGCTGTATTTTATGACGTTGGTGCAGTTTAGCTGCAACCTGGATCAGACAATCACAGAAGGAACTGTCAAGACCCATCTACAAAACCACCACTGGTTTCAGAAGTAAATGCTGCAGCAGTTTCCCACATTTAAATGTTCAACACAGAACAGAATATGTAATTAATGAGTCAGATTGTCAAAGTAAAATAATCCTCGAAATTTCAATGTAGCAAAGATGCTGCTAAAGAAAGACCACAGGAAAATAATGAGTGCTTTAATGGCACTTCCACCCCTTCCTTGTTGGGGGTGGATTTAAGAGTGAATCATTTATCGCCAGACAACTCAGTTGTTTGGAATTTGCCACAGTGTGTCCACGACGAGACAACAATCACAGCATAACACATAACAACAAAAACAAAAGCAAAACCCATAACCCCCTCCCCATAAAAACATTACATACATCTGTTGTTGATGTCAAAGAAAGAATCAAATTAAATACAGTAAAAACTAGTATGTCTGGTCCTTAGAAATACACAAAAATACACAAAGCAATACAATTCAGTAGTAAAGTTTTTATTGCTTTGCATTTGTAAAGTCCTGATGCAGGACTGAGGAGCCATTTAGTGATTTGATGGTTCTACAGTAGGTTCGGTTGAGGAAAGGGGAAGTCTTAGTTTTGATGGCCCTGAGTCTTTTCCCTGAGGGGAGAGTTATCAAGAGGAGGTTGGCAGGGAGCGTAGAGTCCTGTAGTATTTTTAGACCCCTAAGCTGAGTAGAAGGTTCGTATACGTCAGAGATGGGGGTGAGTTGGCAATTGATGATTTTTGAGGTAGTGCAAACGATTCTATCAATGTAGACACAACCTATGTACATGTCGGTGATGGCGAAGAGACCACAAATGTCACACAAAAGCCTGACATGCGCTTCCTCAATTGCAAGGTGAAACCAAAACTCACCTGATCAAATGTTATCAGTGTAACAGAGATGAACCCGGGTCTTTTCAAAGAACAAGGTATGTCACAGGACAAAAATCACAGGTGTGATTCCCATTAGCGACCTCACCATCGTGGCTCACTGCAACACTTTAATAGAACGCCACCGGTGCTAATAGTCAAAGTGGCAGGTTTGGAAAAGGCAGATATTTTCTGCGTTAGGAATCGTTTTGAAAACCTGAAGCCTGTATATTGTTTAGAGCCTGCTCTCGCTTTACCTTTAATGGTGTATCTGTCATCAGGAGAGAACATCAACGTGCATTACCAGCCTCTGCACTCAGAGAACCTTAGAGATAACAACCTAAGCATTGACTTAACTCCTCCATGATAGGAAACCTCCGCGTTCACCTCTTGTGCTTGAAGTATTTTCACACAGTTGTGTTTGTGATATTAAAAACGATAAAAAGCTTAAAGCTTCAGCGATGCTGCAGGTCAGCTCCTCCATTCATCCCTTCTCTTCATTTCCCACAATGTTTATACAGCGTGAGCGTGCAATTGCCTGTGTTTCAGGACTAGTCATAGTGAATGCCTGTGTCATTATTAAGTGCTGTTATCGTAGTGCTTACAGTAAGAGCAGACTCTGTTTTCACTGTGTACATATCGATGTGATCAGAATCTGCCTGTTAGTACAATAGGATCTTCAATAATGCCCCAAATACCTGTATCACTCTTTTCTAACGACTTTAAAATAGTGTCCACTTCAATCACAAGTTGGCATCCATATATATTTTAAGAATACTTACATTAGAATATGTTTAATGTTACCATAATAACAATTTGGTTGATTAAAAGTGAGATGATTTCACGTTATCTGACTGATAAGACCTCCCCCCAGGAAAATTTCAACATCTCCCCTACTACATTATTGTTATTGGTAAATGGAGTTTGGAGAACTGCCCACTTTCAACCTGAGAAGAGGTCCAACCAGGTCTGACCAATTCAATTTTCCATATGAAAAAGAGGATCAAACAGTTCTTGTTTGTCAGAACAAGTAAAGATTAAGATTTAGAAGCTTTATTTTCAAATTTCCCAGTTTTTTTTAAATGTTAGACAGAAAAAATAGATGAATAATAAATCTGAAAGTTTTAGAAAGAGTCTTCTGCTGCCTGGTGGGGTCTAAGTGTCTCACTTAACTCCCATATGATTGGCTGACAGTTGCTATAATGCTTTATGTATCTTTATATCATGGTTATTGGCAATTGGCAGCTTTGTGCAGTGTAATTTTGTTGAAGTGGATGAGGCCTCATGCACCACTGACCTGGAGGGTGACTCCTGTAGACTTTGTCTCAGACCAAACAGTTATAAAGTATATTGTCTGTGACGCTCTTGTCAGAGTGCTCTCTACACAGGTGGGCATTTTTTCCGCACCAGCTCAGGGAGGGCAGCATGAACTTTTGACTTTCATCTTTCCAGCTTGTGAACTGTGAACGTGTGAGTTCCCGTTTCTCTTTCAAGTCCTTTTTGAAGAACAAATGAGGAGAATAATTTTTCTTCTGATAACTCCAATCTCTAGAGTTCGCCCGATAAACCTCTCAGCCTTTCTAAGATATATGGATATCAGCTTTTACGTTTGCCATTATGCCGAAATGGAAGTTCTCTTATACTGAATAAAGAATTCAGACGTGTGTTTTACATATTATTTGTATAAAATTTGTATTTTATTTATAACTATTTGTAATAAAGTTTATTATTAAACTATAAAAATGTAAGCCTCAATTACAATTCATTTGAGATTCAGAAAACAACATTGTAGGGATCATTGTCAATCTTTTTAAAGATAAAATATGTAACAATTCTTAATTTTAATGTCTCAAACTGACCAAACCCATTACATCCAAAATGGTTCCAACGATATTCAAACCCAGACAAATCCACAATTTTAGGAAACGGGACGTTTCATTGCAGGCTTTGCTTGTCTCTCTCTAACTTCCCAGAAAAAGGATATTTGGTGAAGGATAGACTAACTGCCAGACAGCTGCTTATCACTTCCACTGTTTTTATTAGTCGCTCGTAATGGATCACTATTATTTATCACCATTTGCTGTGGAACGTGAATAAACTTTAATACATTACCTCATCCATAAACTGAACCTATCACTAGTGCCCAGGTCACGTCATATAGTCCCCTGATCCCACGCTGCTTCACTACGTCATCAAACTAGGTCCTCGCAGCAAAAGCATATAATATATAATTGGTTGATGCACAGAATAAGAAATGTTTTACTCCCAAAAAATGGAATCCTTATCACCCCATAAAATCCATAGACAGTATCTGTCGGGTTCACTAAACTCTGGTTTCGGATCATTTATGCAGCCATGGCTACAGAACGGTGCTGCAACAAAATGAGTCAAGGGGTGAGACCGTCTTCAGACTGACAGCAGATGTGGATGAGATGATGCTCTGTGGATTTGTTATCATCGGCTTGTTTATTATGGGGAAGTTCTTAAAACTTTCACAAAGATGAACCAAAAAGTAAGAAATTGTATTTTCATTAAGATTTTAAAGTAGCCATACCATGATTTCATCTTATATTCATATTTATCAGGACTGCAGGACAAAATGATCAGTGTAAGTGGCCGTACTGTTTTATACTGCCTTAGTTAGAAACTCCTGTAGTGAGTAATGGGTACAGAAAAGTGGGTTTCAAACACCGTTTTGCCCAGGGCATCACCATGAGCGCACGCATCGCATGGCAGTGAGAGTGATAGAGGAGGCAATTGATGAAGATGGGGAAGGAGTTCTTCATCAGATAGAACATTCAGAGGAAACATTTGAAGGTGAGAGTTTGTGCGTTCAGTGAATAAAGCGTTCAGTGAATAAATGTCTCCATTCAAACGCAGACTCACAGTTAAACTGTAAAATCATATCATTTCTCTACACTCCTTCATAAGTCATTCATTTATTCAGCAGGTCTGTTCTGCTTCCACAAAACTGAATCTTATCATTAATTGTCGCTTTTGAAAATGACGAAGCATTGAGTGAAAATCTTCACATGCTTTTGGTCACATCTCGTGTTCTACATCAGCAGACAGGGTTTACTCTGTAGTCATGGAGATGGCTCAGATAATATAAGATGATTCTGTACTTTTGTTCTACGTTTTTTTCTATCCACTTTCATGTACTTTTGTTTTGCCTTGTTCCTCCATTTACTGTATATGAAGCACACTCTTGTCTAGAAATGTGTTATACAAACACTGTCTGGCTCAGGTTGACTAAAGGTGAAACAGGTCGCACTCTTTACATTTTAGACAGTCGTTTGTGTGCGTGTGCGTGTGTGTGTGTGTGTGTGTGTGTATGTGCGTGGATGTCTAGCTAAGGAGGAAACTCAGGGAGACAGTTGCCACCACCATTTCAGCACCCAGCAGTAAAGTATTGATCTCTTGTTTCAGCAGCCCTCTCTTTTTCCATCTCCCCCTCATCATTCTTTCTGCTCCTGTCTTCCATCCCTCCCCTCACTCTCTCTTTCAAACATTTAATTGCCACAGTGTTTTATTTAATTTCCTTTTTACTGTTCTTTCCATTTCAATATATTTTACCTTTCACCTTGCCCTGACAGTCCATGAAAATCCCTCTTCTTCAATCATCTCACTTCATCCTGTTCTCGTTTCACTTTTTCAAAGCCTCCCCAGTTCTTTCCCATCCGCTCCTCATTCTATTTTTCCTCTGCTTTCATCCCTTTCTTTCTAATTCCTACAGATGTTAACCTTGTAGCACAGCTTCCTCAGGTTGGAGCCAGAGAACGACAGAAGCAATGCAGAGCTCAATACCTCCACCCTCAGGTGACAGAGTGAACTATTTTCCTCACAGCTTGAGTGTAATAAAATCAAACCTTGATGATTCATGTATTTTTACAGCAATGCTGTAGAGGGCTGTAAATCATTTTTAAGATACCTTCCTCGTAAACCATGGCATGGAATCATCATTCCTATGCAGACAGAGATGTATAGCATCGGGACGCCACTTTCATGAGTCTCTGTTGAACACCTGAAGACGTTGAAGAGACCCTAAAACCCTTTTTATACAAGCTATTATTTTCAATATAGAGATGAAATACAATGCTGTAATCTCCCTGCTGCACAGATTTAAAACTGAAAGCATTTTCTTTTTTTGGTGACAGAGACAGAATAATGAAAAGCAACCTGTTAAATAAAAGCAAAAAAGGAAGAGTGATACAGAAGTCTTCCTTTAGAGAAGACGCTCAGCGCTCAATGGTCTGTAAAGGCAAATATGCAGTTTTTGAGTATTCTTTAGTAGAGTACGATTCAGGGTGTGTTTTATCATTTAATATGCACTGTGTTTTCCATAAAACAGGTTAATGCACTGCCTTGAATATAAATAAGTAAAAATGAACATAAATTTAAGGCCTATTTTAAATTGCCTGTTCAAGGCCGGGAAGTTGCATATTTACTCCACCTCATCATTCTGATTGAACGTAAGGACACAGAATCGGGGGTTTGTTGTTCCCCCTCTATGCCGGCAGCAGAGGCGCAGTCAGAGCAGGATCCACGCCTGCAAGGTGGCATGTTGGGACAGACGTCAACATGGTTCTATTACATGTAACACCTCTGTTTTCGGAATGCCTGCATGCTATCTAAGATCACACACTGGGAATGCAATGTGTCGGCTTAAACGCTTCAGCGTGAACAACTGAAGACAGAATAATGAGGGGTTCTCTGCGGTATCCTCTGGAGTGAGGAATTAAACATCACACAGATAACTGCAGCCGAGTGACTGATTGAGACAGAAACAGCAGCACTATTAGAACCCACTTTGAATGATTAATTATTTTGGAACCACCAGAAAAGTTTGGTGAGATCAGTGTTGTAGACCATAAACCCCTCGCTGGTGTAGCATTAATGCTGGTTTATTTGTCTCAAATTAGGGTCAGAGATTTATTGTACAGGTTTACAATGGTTGATTTACGACCACAAACTGTGGAATCATTTGTGTACAACACAAGGCTTACAGTCCTATTGACCCTATCTATGGGGGTAAAGGAGGAGGAGAGGGAAAAGTCAGAGGGGTTAGAGAGTGCAGAGAAATGAGAGGCAGTAATGGGAATGGACAGGAGGAGGATTTAGAGGAGACAGAGTGAGAATGGAGTTAAAGGGAAGAGTGTTGTGGGGAAGAGGAGGAAGGGGGAGAAAGTGTGTGTTGTCGGTCTCGTTGCAGTTTCTGTTCCTTCACTGTCAGCCTCCACCATTTGAAATGGCGAAACTGGCATTTCCCTGGGATAACACATGCATGCACAGGCACACACAGACACACACACACACAAATTTTGTGTGCTTCCAGACACATGCACACAGAGCGAACTTCTCCCTCTATGCCACTCGGTACAGTAAGTGTGAAAGGAGGAGTAAACCTGAAGTGAAGTGAAAAGCCTGAAAATGCTGCAGATGGAAGAGCTCGACATTCAACATTGTCGAGCTCTTCATTGAGCCCTTGACGATATCATAGTGGTGCCAGTTGTGTGTTCTGTTTCAGGAATAACCAGTAAAGCAAAGCTACAAATAAGCAGTGCAAATCCCTGCCATTTCAAAACAATGTAGAAAATGTGCTTGGATGTACATTCAGATGATGACGTTTTTTAAACTTAACATAAAATAAAGGGTAGAAATAAAGCTATAAGCAAAGTTTCATTGTTCACATAAAATTTGAGAGAGACGCTCTATTCTCACTGCAATAAATTCGAGGATTTACATTTTACAACCCTCATCATTGTCTGACTCTACATGGACATGGAGTCAGACTCTGCTGTCTGCCAACCTCCCGTCAGCTAAATGATTCAGGTCACGTACAGTAGAGCAGCAAATGTCCATATATATCACAATTTACCTTTGCTCAGTTTATAAAGTCTGTATTCAGAGATACGGAAATCAAAGTTGGTTCACATTTAAACAGATATTTCAGTAAAAGAAAGCTAGCAAGACTTAGCAGTGAGCCACAAAATTCTCTACAATAAAATGACCTTTCATAAAGAAATAATCCTCTCTACTTCAAATAGCTAGTATACATAACCACACAGACACACTAAATCACGGATAAATACACACGCAATTATAGATACACATTGGCATACAAAGGGATAAACAAACACACACACATAAGTGGTAGAACACACACCTCCACATGGCAGCACATCAAGGGAAGAACCCGTTGTGTGTGCAAGTGTGTGAATTCATCGGTGTATTGTGTGTGTTGAGCCTGTGTTTGTGTAGCAAGTAAAAAAGAACAGCTTCTCGGACAAATCCCGTCGAAATAATCATCCCACCCTGGCCGTCCAGATACCAACACTGTGTCCCATGTGGCTTCATTACTGTTGCTGCTAATTAAACAGCTCCACATAAACACCATCTTCTCCATTCAAAACACAGCAGCATCATCGTCACATGTTAAAACTTGATGCATTTGTTGATGCCGACAAGCAGAAGCATGGCGATACATTATACGCGGTTGATAGTGCATAATATTATGTTAAGCTGGGTACATGCAGTAGATTTGTGTTGTGACAAAGGGAAGTATGATGTGTTTCAAGATCTAGGAAAATCACTTATTATTGACCTACTGATGATAAATAATTTAATCTTTACAAATACTTATATTTTGAACACAAATCATTACCTGGAGACTAGCTGTCATTCATTCTTCCATTAAGTCATTATCATGTGTGCTGATGGAAGATTTAACTTCCATCAGCACACTGTTGAATTATCAATAATTCACTGAAATGATTATAATATAATACATAATAATATAACTTGAATTTCCAATGTTTCTCTAAAACAACCATAACAAAATAATATAAATCATTAACAAGAAGACAGTGGCCTGTGTGTGTTGTACAGCCCACCAGGAAGAAAACAAAACAATCGGTGCATGTTGATTCATGATGAACCTTCCACGTGTTTATTCTATAGATCTGTGTTTACTTGCATATTCCTATCAACTGATCATGTTTGCTGTAGCGTTATTGTACCACAGCATCATTGTCTCAGTACAAATGATGTTCCTGAATAAACACTCCTTATTTATTTGTTAATATACCTGGTGCATCCTTATCAGGTAAAGCTTCTTGCTTATATTTTATTTATTGACCTGGATATGAAACAACCGGAGCAGAAGCATTATATAGTGGTAGTTGCTAAAAAGATAAGACTGAGCCCTCTCCTCTCCTCGGGTGAAAAAACATTGCAGCAGCGCGGGTCATATTTCAGCAGCAGCGTAACACTGTTACTGTCAGGTGCAAATAGGGGAAACCCTGCAATATTTCACAGCGCTATTTTTAATAATGAAAAACAGGTACAGGTCCAACAAAGAACAAATGGAGATAAATCCATAGTAACGTCCTCAACCCCCACATGTCCGCGGTTATGTAAGGTGCTTGAACTTTGCCTACATCACTGACTCATATTGAAGCTGCTTATACCCTTGATATTAACATAATGCCCACCTCGTTGTGTAGATAATAGGAGACTCACAATACATCCACCGCCCCAGCTGCACCAGTGGAGACCCCTGGATGGGGATAGATCAGATAAAACAAACAGATCTGCTTTAATTCATTTGAGTCAAAGTGTGTAATTACACAAAGGCTGAGCGTGAAGAAATCATTGAATCAGGGTTAATTACAAGCAAAATGCTTCACAGTGCTTTTACGGACAGGACACGCATGCTTTTAACATCTGTATCTGGCTACATTTGTTTGTGATGGTGCATGTAAATACTGCACATGTCTGCCTGATTCACACATTATGTCTACACAGCAGTGGGTTTGTATGTGTATGAAATAATGAGCAGGAGATAAAACATAATTGTATGCCGAGATTTTGTGCACTTCAATTTATTCCTCCATTACAGCTCAGAGTTCAACACAGTGCAGGGAGAGGGAAGCCTTTGATTATAAAGCTGTTAAAAACTAGAACACAATGTAAACAACGGCAGACCGCCAGACTGAACTTGTACGTTTTTCTTTCATCAAAACCGAATTGATCCCACGATTTGCATACAAAGACATTTGGCTACAAAATGCCTGGAATGTGCAAATGTTTGAGGCGTTTGTCTGAAGACTGCAGTGTTGCAGTTTCTTCACAGAGTTCGGCTTTCACAACGTGTGAGGTTGATAATGTCAGTGGGAGCTGCAGACTCAGAGGAAAGTCGTGATAAAATGCTTCATAACCCCGTGACTAAAAGGACATCTCGCCTCTCTTCTTGTAGCCCTTCAAAATCTCCACCCTTCCCCAGATTTCCCATTTCCGAGCGTTTACCCTTGGGCACCCTCTGAGGTACGAACACTGTTGTATCACTATCCTGTTTGGAGAAGTCACAGAAGACCAGAGTGTGCTGGAGATAAACGGGGAGAGATTATCTGCTCTTGCTGATGAGGTGAACACGAGCATCTCGGCCTCACGTGTTGAACATTCAGTTTCAAACCGAAATAATTCAGGATATTAGAAGCGTTGGATATTCTGAGTTACACAAGCAAACAAATTAGCATCTTGTGCAGAATTTTGCAGTTTTAATGAGTGCTGATTTTTCAGTGACAATTATATGGAGCTGACAAGTTGATTGGAGTGTTGTTTGTTCCCCTCGTAGAGTTGATTTGAAGCTCTGCTCTGGAGGAAATGTTCAAAACTACATCATGGCCTTAAATGAACTCTAAATGGTATTTGAAGTAAACCTTGCGATTAAATCAACATTTCGATGAGCCAGTTGGCGGATATGAGCTAAATTATATGCGCATGACATTCATTTGAGTTCCTTTTCTCCACCAAGCTTCTTGAAACTTCTAGAAATGTCAAAAAGATATCTTGTCATTTTGAAATTTCATTCTCTTTTTCATCACCTCACACTTGTCACTTGGAGAATATATTTTTTTTCAGTTGCCTAGTTTAATTCATTAGTTCATTCATTGTATGTTCATGCACACATAGGAGGCACTGGACTTGACAGGGTTTTACATAGGATTGAATGCAATTTAATCAAAATCTGTGCGTCAAAATGAACAGAAAACAGGAGGAAAAAGGTAATGGAAATTAGTTTTTGCTTTTTTGTTTGAATTTCTTCAAAAAAGAAGACGTGATGACATCATATTGTGACACCCCCACTGAAAACTGAGTGTGAATTAACGAGTGTCAATGGTGTCACTTCCAGCAGATCAGCATAATGACATGTTTCTGGAGTTTTCTGTGTGTGTGGGGAGAATATTATTCCCTCATTAACAATAGTAAAGTGACTGATGCTGCCACACAGCACAAAGCTGACCTGCTACTGGTTCTATCAAATCCAAATGACTTCGATCATGTGGTCACAAGATGTAGATTAGGATATATTGGAAATTTGCTTAGGTATTTTAAATACATTTTAAAAGGAATTATTAAACGGGTCTAATCCAGTGTTTAAAGGAATATTACATTTCTACTCATCAGATTTCTTTACCATAACAATTCTCAACATCACAACAACCAATGGGGTGATTTGAAAAACATGCTTTTTTGGGGTTAACAACACAAATTCCTGACCTCGCTCTGAATGTGTGTGAAGGTTAATCTAAATCAGTCACAGTCACTGCTGTAACGTGGCCAAAACAACCCCGGGAGCGTTTCCTCATCCCCTCCCATGGTGCCGGACTTCATCAGTATTTTACAACCCCCCCCACAAAAAATTCATCCTCACTAAACCTTCACGCAGCTTTTAATATTCCTCCAGCGAAACCAGATCTGATGGAATCCTTTTAGGTGACGACACCAAATTCACCTATTTCATGGGAGGAGAAACACTGAGGCTGCATATGAAACAGCTAAACTGCTTCTGCGTTCGAAAATCCCTTCCCCTCCACATCACTACTCGTACAGCGAGTGGTGAATGACATTTCCCCAGGCCAGCTGTTAAACATGGTCTGCTTCACATACACAGGCGCACACGCACATACAAAATGCATGCGTATAACAACAAACTGTCTTGTCCCTCTCAGCTTCGTCTGTCCAACTCCCACTTGTGCCCTTTAACAATCTGAAGCAAGTCAAACTACTTTAGCTGGCATTAAACTCTGCCTGCTGCTCGAATATCTCCAATGTACATGACAACAGGGGTAAACTGCTCGGAGAGTAACCTTCCACATGATATGATTATAACGGAGCTTGAGTTCAATATTTGGTCATGTTTTCTCTAAACTGCGAGGCTGAATGACAGAGGGACGAGAGTCAGAGGTTTAGAGTCAATGTGACATGTGACAGAACGTGATTCATACTCAAGCTGACAACATTGTCAACATGAAGCATGTGCTCACAGGCTGTGAGACACAGGTATTAACAATCAAAGAGAGCACTGGAAGACATCCTACACCGGGGCTTGGCCCAAGGACATATCCACGAGTAAGGATAAACTATCCATTCTTATGTTACTTTCCCAACGTTTGTCCAAATTCAATAAATACCAAACTGTAGATATGGTAACTGACTGAGGATTTGATGTAAATGAGGGAGTTGTCCTGAATAGTCTGATTGGACAAAACACTTATTGCTTATCAATATTGCGGTCATGAATAGGTGTATGTGCATATACTGTATGTGGATATGTGATTTTTAGCCTTGTGTGGGCTGGTGTATGTATATGTGTACATTCTGTTGAGTAATATTGCTTTATGAGGTCAAGACAATCAACGTTATAGTCCAATTCTAATATTTTGTGATAGTTTTAATAGGGCACACATCAGGTGAAAAGAAAATAATTTGATTATAACATCATTTTAACTATAGTTCTCAACACTTAAGGCTCTTTAGCCAAAACTGATTAAAATCAACCCTTTTTATATAACATTTCTATGTCCCTACAATGATAATATGTACACTAGGAAGAAAAGAGGCACCGAAACATAAGCTGAGGAGAAAAGGTCAATGTTTTCAAACCCGACAGAAGGGACTCCAGAGAGTGGCGTGACTCAGCTATGGGGTTATTTAAAGGATAAGCTTTCAGATATGTCGGAAAACAGGAGGTTACACTATAGTTCTGACAACCATGAGAAGGTTATTCCCCAATTAGAAAGGCCTGTGGAGGAGTACAGCTCATTCCTCTATAGGGAAAGATGAGTCTAGTAATACAGCGTGTTGCATTACCCAGAACACAAGTACCATGATCTGATGACATGAGGCTGTAGCTCCCCTAACAGCTGTACAAGCAGATTCTTTTACCAGGGTCCTTGACATTTGGAAGTTTGGTATCATTTATTGCCTTATCCCCTCTTTTCCCATTCTCTCCCGGACTTCAGTCATCTAGAAGGCAGTACATCCTTCCCTCTTTCTCCTCCTCTCTCCCTCAGACGCGTGGAGATGGATGGACAGTGTGTGCAGGAGTCCTTGGCTGAACTGTAGAAGTGCTGACAGGGCGCCAAGCCCTCTAACAGCGCGATGACGCCTCTATCTGTCTCTCCATGATGCACTCTCTCGCTAACACGTGCACATACACGCACGTATACACAACACCATCACAGGTGCATGTCTAAATAGGTACTTGCACATATTAATGTATGGCTGAACATATACACAGAAAGTGCATACTTGGCGTGCCTTATATCTGCACATAGATTTATGTTTATGTGAATCCACATGAGAAGGCGCTATAGTGTGTGCACAAACACACGTGCATGCATGTGCACGGTAGCAGCAAAACGTGAACCACCTCAACCTATCTAGCGATACCTTTATCGCCCCGTCCACTCCCCTATATAATCAGCATCAGTCTCTACTGTCAGACACACACACGCACATAGATACACCCACACACACATACACCCACACACACAGGTCAGCTGAGTGATGTTTCGAGTGTATTTCTCCTCTGCTTGTGTTAAAGCGAGTCATCTATCCTTCCACAGCTTCATTACAACCTGCAAGGACAAACACTATCTCTCGCTCCCTCTGTCTCTCCAGATGGGGAAGAGAGAGACAGAGATATACAGTAGATAGAAAGTGAAATCCCTCCCCCTCTCTCTCTTTGTACCCCCCACCTTGCTTTTTCTCTCTTGTTCCTCCGTCTCTATATTTATCCTTTGTCTCTTAGATCGCTCACCTATGTTTTCAATCACCTAGCCTGGAGCAAGTGTCAGCATGGTTAAGCACCATGGTTAACCCACTGAAAGATGCAGCAACACACATGCAACAGAGTATAAACAAACAGACAGAAATGTACTAACATAAAGTATCTGGACACGGATAATACAGCCCCCCCCCCACCCGTGTCCAGATACATTATGTTAGAGACATTTCTTCCGGTTTTGTTTTTTTTTACATTAAGAGAAATCTTAATTCAACAACATGGCCACAGACTCTGAAAACCCTTCGACAACCTGTTCCCCTCTGCCCTCCTGTCTCTGTCTTCTATCTCTACCCCCATTTCCCACAGACCTGCCTTTCTCGACTCGCCCACCCCACTCTCCTCCTAAATCCCCCCCCCCCCCCGTGCTCATCCACACACCTGTTCCCTCTTTCCCAATTAGCCCTGTAGCCACTCGATCTCTCTCTGCAACTGCTCCTCGTTCAGAATCAACAGTGCAGCTACTTAAACTGCTTTTAAATGGAACTGGTGAGCTTGCGGTTGTGACACTGGGAAGTCGTGTGCACAGTATGTTTGGCATTAAAGTTGTCCAGTCACGAGAGCACTGCCGGGCAACAGCAACATGGACACTGATGTGAAAATCACTGGTCGCAGGAAATGCAAAGGCTTAATTGCAAAGGGAAAATATTTGAATACGTTTAACTTATCATCCAAGGAAAAACAAAACCTCCATGTCCTCTGTCATTTCTGGAAGAACATCATCAAACACTATACATCTAGAGAAATTGGATTCTTCAGCAGATTCTGGGGTTATTTATACCACTGGCGGGGGGTGCTCATATGGATTGATATGAACATGATCAACATTTGAAGCCAGCATTATTCCAGCCTCATCTCCTCGTCTCTGTCAGATTGTCTGCTTTTGTTCGCAGTGTCCCTTGAGTGAAGAATGCTGTTGTCTGTTCTTATCTGTTTGCCTGTCTGCCTAAACTCATGGTTTAAAACCGGGCTGCCTCTAAACCTGGTTGACTTTCTATATATTCAATGCCTCAGCCTTTTTTTTCGTGTCTACATTTGACAGTGTCCCTGTGCACAAAGCAAGGTCCATAAAGAAATAGTTTTTTTGACCTTTTTGTTGAACAAAACAATTACTGGGCTGCAGAGACCCTTCCACATCCCCCTTGAAAGTTTGTTTCAAGTGGGTTTGTTATAACTGCCCACTGATGACCAGGTTTTGGGGATAACAGTAAATTAATGTCATATACCGGTGTAATGGGTCAGTGGTGGTTAGCACAATCGTGGAGTTTTGGGTTTGCATGTTCTCCCCGTGCCTGTGAAGGGTTTTCTCTGGGTTTCCTCCCACGTTTTCTGGAAGCTGGTGAAAGGAGACCTCAGGCAGCAACTGATGTGTGATGCAGAAGATTTTAATGTAGACTTGTTGCATCAAGGAGACCAGAAGGGGAAACAATATACAAACGCTAAAAGAGCAACATGATAACAATTGTCACCCAAGTCTGAAGATGTCTCCCAAAGCATCACCATTTATCTCCCTCACCCTGCGTCTCCCATTCTAACAGCACATCAATGAATGGCTGGAATTGCGGTCACTCTCTATATTAAATGTAGGTGTTCGCATCCTAGTGAACCATACCACATTGTGTCCTTACTGGTGAAAAACGCAAAATAGTTGAAGTTGGTGAGATTTGAAGTTGGTGCCTCTCTGTCTGGAGTATCTGAATTAGATATGAAAGCGCAGTCGCTACAATGAACTGTTGGTCGGCCCTTTATCTATAACCTGACCTTTGGTACTGTTAAGAGGGAGAAGGGGGCATCTGGGGAATTTAGACACAGCACTTTTCTCCTGTAGAGATATAATGTAATATACAATATACATAATATAGTATACATTATGTATAGTGTAGTGGCATATATAGTGTACATGTGTAGATACACAGATTAATGGAGACATGCTGGGTAAAAAAAAGAGGATTTAAATAAGGAAACAGTCATTTAAAAGGTCATGCTTCTATAGTGAGAGACGGGAGGAAAGACAGAGACATGAAAAAGAAAAGAGAGCTTGTAGAACGCTTCAGTTTTTGAGGCCCTACAGAAATCTTGAATAATACATGGCTAAAACCTCTTATTCTCTAAATTTTAAATGGCTCGCTGTTATCAAAAATAACCTGCTCTGTGGAGCATTAGGAGGCTCGCACGCAACACAGTGTGGCTCCTGCACTTTGTTATTGGAAGGAAGAGGCACAGGTCTGCACAAGTCCAACTTAGAATCAAATTTCATCTCTTTCCCATTAACAAAAAACATAACTTATTAAGATAGAAGAAAACCAGTGAGTTATCTGAAATGTATTTAATGATAATGATAATAAAAATGTTTTGACTCATCATAAGAGCATGAGACGGATGCTTTTACTGATCAGTTGATTTAGGTTCTGACTAAACACACACTCTAACTGGAGCCTCAAATAGAAACACAACATGTGCCTGACTCACCAAAAGGCAGAAGCAGGAGTTAGGCCTTGGACACCCTCTACTGGCTCATACACCGGGCTGATGAAAAGGCTGTTGACACCTTGGGACATTGACCTGTCTCCTCTGTGGAACAGCCTCCCTGAGGAAGATTATTACAAATTGTCAGAAAACAGGCTCCAGCCACATCCTGGAAGTCTAAAAGAGCTATTTAGATTTTTGTAGGGGAAAACATAGGGAAATGTAGCCCATCAAGAAGTTTAGAGTTAAAATAAATAGTCATAAGTTTCCTATTGATCCCTCCCCAAGGTCTCTTATCCCAACAACCGCAGACAGGCTCATTACTCTAAAAGACAAGTGTATAGACAGTCAGGACTGATAAAGCTGGATCAATGCCACTGATCAGATCCCATCTCGGTATGGATAAGCACAGAGGACTGGAAGAGACAGAAAGGGCATTCTCATCGAAGGGAAGCTTTCAAACCGCCTTTTGGCTTGAACACACCAAGAGTGTGATGTGACCGTCCCTTCTGACAGAGTCCCAGGGAAGTGAGTTAAAAGGGAAACCCAAATCCAATCCATTAGTGAATTAATAATCCCTAAAAGTAAAGTCACTTCTTTAGCCATAGAGTTGAAGGAGCTTTGACAAGACTAACTGTCTATATTAGTCACACCCATGGCTGTGTGCGGCTGTAATGCTTATTACACACCATCAAACTATGGATGGATGAAGAAAAATCATACTTTACGCTGGTGGGACAAAATATATGGTGGGTTTTGAGGGTGGAACCCGGAGAAAGGATAAGCTGTTTCCATTTCAATGTGTTTTTTTTGCAGTATGGCCATTGCATCAGATCAAACTCACACTTAACTATATATATACTGTAGCATAGAGCCAACTGTGTTACCGTTTGCTGAATATATTATTTTATTATGATCCAGGTCAATCTGATGAAAAAATGTAAAGATTTTTTTCCCTTCTTCTATGGATTACACACATATAATTGCGGAAACTGTCAGGTTTCTTGTCCTTACTATGTAAAATACCTTGAGATCATGTATATTATGATCATACAAATAAAATGTTATTGAATTATATATGTAATCGTAAAGGCCGTTAAACCTCTCTATTTTGGGGTTGATAGTTCTTGATAGAGTGGAGCTTCCGATTATAACACGTCTTTATCAGCAGATGTTGTTTGCTTCGTCACTTATTTACTTACAATAACTAATTTAAACCACACAATTTAAGAAAACACGGCCAAACACTTCTTAAAGTGTTAAGGTATAGACTGTATGTAAATATGACTCCCACTACACGGCTAAAATACTCCATATACGATTACACTCTGACGTGTAAGTGTGATAAGAACTACCTGAATGACAGAAACAGTATTTCAGAAAAATGTATTTAATGTATTTTGTGACTTCTTAGTTTGATCCAAGTCTGATCCGTTAACATGGAGAAGGTGGGATCTATGACCTATGCTGCAGCCAGCCACCAGGCGGCAACGCAGAAGCTGTGGCTTCACTTTTGAGGAGCTGTCACGTCCTCCATTTAGGCTCAGAGAGAACAAAAAACGATGGAATTTTGAGCTACCTTCTATTCATGGCAACGGAGCAGCTGCTGGCAAAGACCAAGTGACTGAAAACCGATAATAAATGGAACTTGAGGTCAACTATTAATTTCTACTGTTCATTGAATGAGCACGCTACCTCAGGAGAAACACATTCTATTCTACGCACTGCAAATGTAAAAAACCCATGCGACAAAAAGTCACAACACTTGCAAATACAGAAACGTGCTGCAAGTTTGGAAAATGACGTTAGTGTTTCTAGAGGACCCAAAAAAGAGATGAACCTTGTAAAGTTGTTGAATTCTGTTACTCATCAGCGGTGATGGAAATCACAAAGCATTGAACTACAGCCGGTCCATCCCTTTTTCGGATCCCCTGGAAACATTTCTGTTGTAAATTTTGCTGTTGTTATGACTTTTGCATTGCATGTGTCCTCAAATTAATGAAGTTGTTTTATGTTTTGCACATACTTTTCCTTCTTGTGAGTGTTTTCTTACTGTGCAGTGTGTTGAGCTCTCTCAGCCACCATACTAAGGTCAATCCAGGTCAAATCAAACTTTACTTGCATTAACCATTGACTATATATCATCATGTCACTTTACTAGCAGAGCTAAATGATACACATGGATCTATTCACAGTGTGTTGTGTTGTGTTACTGCAGAGCTGAATAAAGAGTCTGTGTGTGAGTCAGCAGTTACACTCCTTTCACCTCATGTGGCTCCACGGAGACACTCCCTCCTCCACGTCAAAGTGCTGCTCACAGGGCGGGCTGTTTGTTTTGGCTTCGCTCCTGCACTTCCCTGTCTTCCAGGCCACAGTGCCACCACCACATCAACAGACATGCCACTACCCGGAGTAAACTGCTGAAGTGAACTCCTCTCCACTTCCTGTCTGTGTGAAACATCATGGGGGACTCGGACGCGGTCGAGCCCCCGCTGTCTCGCCGGAGAAGGGCGACGTTGGTGGCGGGGAGAGGCGCGAGTCTGCAGCCGGTGAACGGGAGGTCTGCGGCGGCCCGTCAGAGCCCGGTGACCGTCGGAGCTGCTGGTGCTGGCGGTGCTAGCATGGTGGACAGCCGCGGTTCGGAGGAGGCGGCGAAGAGCGAGAAGAGGAGTCCGAGGAACGACATGAGTGAACGACTGAGGTCAGTGGAGGAAACTTCCAGAAGAGTTCGAGAAGAGAGACGTTTGTTTGGTGGTGAAGGGGCCTGATGCAGGTGGTGTAGATGGACTTTAGTCCGGGTTAGAGGTCACAGATACGGGTTAAAGAACCTGTTAGTGTTCTTTAAGTTTCAGTGTTCCTCATTCAGTCCTACTTTCACTCAGGTAGATCATTCAAAAACTTCAACACTGAAACATAATATTCATGGCTAATCTGAGATGTCTGTTTTTGGAAAAGCAGGACGAAATTGGCTTTGATGTTGATCAGGGGCGAATCTAATGGGGGCCACGTAAACTGGAGTGAAATGTGGACCGACAAGCTTCTGCTCTTAATGTTTCTGTGTTTCTCTTTCATTCATACTTTCTATCATGTAAAAAGTTTTAAAGCTTCTACGCTGAAAAATAAAGCATTTCTGGCAAACCTACTATTTTGCTCAGGGTGTTCTTCATTTAGGCTTGTTTCTGATCAGGGGCCTATCTCTGTTTTTACTCTTTAATTCAACTACGTACTTCTAAAAACTTTAGTAATTCATCTTTGTGGCTAACTCAATGATACGTCTGCATAGTTCAGGTAGGGCCTGTTTGTTATTGATCAGGGGGCGTATCTTATAAGGGCCCCATTAACTGGAGTGAAATGTGGGCCGACAAGTTTAATCTCCTGAGGCCAGCACTTTGTCCCACTTAACACAGCACAGTTTAAGTTGTGAGTGTATGTTTATGCAGTCCTATTTGAAGTTAAAGAAGTGAGTCTACTATATTTTAATTATTAAAAACAATCTGCTAAGGCACTTCCATGTTCAGTATAAATTAATACAGGGGTTAGGGTTAGCTGTTGTAAGCACAGTGAAGAGGTATGAAACTTAATGGATCTTATCTAGTGTTTGTCATTCTGCCCATAAAGAAAACCACAACCTTCAGTGAGACGCAAAAATCCGTCTTTAATCTTAAAAGACATTATGATGTGACATTTCTCTTTATAATTGTCAATGTGAACTTATCTGAATATTTGTATTGCCATGTCACCAAGCCCTAACCACAACTCCTACAATTGAGTAAATATGATTCTCCATTATTTACTTTATATGTAGTTTAAGCATTTTTTAAGGTGAAGGTCAGTGTTGGGTTTAAAGTCTCCCACCGGCTAAATATGGCCTTGCAAACATAGCAAATTTTGGCCCTCACAAATGCCCCCATCCCCCTTTATGACATCTTCCCATTTATAGTTATGAAAATGTTGGCAGAATATAATGAATGTAATAATAAATAAATCTCCTTTGAGTCACTATCTTGCGGCCTATGTAAATCCCAATAGCATTGTAGCAGCTAATAATATGAATAATTTACGTCTCATACACAAACAGGCTTACAGAAGGGGTCTGCTGATTTAGAACAAAAAGAAAGACGCATCCTTATTGACAATAACATGCCTGTTATTCCACCCTAAATGAAATGGGTGACTTTTAAACACGTGGATCACCTGTCACTTCCATATCAAGTCACTTGTGCAACACAAAGAATGCATTTTACATATCAGTATTTCTGGCCTAATGCTCAGGGATATTCGCTGCTTTGCTTACTAGTGGATAAATGACTTGGCTTTTGATAAAATCCTAAAAATAACTGTTTTTGAATATTGTTATTGCCAACAGAAATAAAGCATTAAAAAGTAAGTTTAAAAAAACAGCAAACGGAGTAGGTTGGCCCCTTTCTGATCAATAATGAAAGAAGTGCCCCATCGCTGAACCTAATTATTGAATTATCTTCTTCTTCTTCTTCTTCTTCTTCTTCTTCTTCTTCTTCTTCTTCATCTTCATCTTCTTCTTCTTCTTCTTACTAGAGCTGACAGCAGTCAGTTAAGATAGACAAATGTTAACAACCCCTTCTTTTTTCTCATATTAATCCTTCAATGTGCAAACGTTATATTCCATGTGTCAAATATAAATTAAAAATAAGATCATATTACCCTTGAATGAGCCATGCCTCTGTCTATTGTAGTGGCTGTCACAAGACACAGGAGTCGTTGCTGAGTTCAGCCAGTGGTTACAACAACTACAGAGGAATCCTCAATTGGTGTGTGGTGATGCTGGTAAGACACACGTGTGTGCACACAAAAACACACATACTCACTCACAAAAAACTTGCAAGGATCTATTTTTGAATTGTTTGAAAACACCTCTTGAACGATGTACTCTCAGCCTCATGTGGTAGTCTGAACACATAAGGTGATTTATATATTGGGGCACACGTTGTAAGATTTGCATGTCATTCCAGTTCTCTGTGGTTTTAAAATATGTTTGCATCTCACCTCCTCACAAATAGTTGTTGTCTATTTTTAATAGATCTACAACCACCATGTACAACATAGTGATCGTTTTACTGCAGCAGCACAGGCTTTACCATGATTCTTATTCAGCAGGTTGCACTACTGTGTTTATCTGTTACTGGTTTAGATCTTCATATGAAAATTACACCTGCTAAGGTGTTGTATTTGATATAGACTTGTTTTCTGACCTTGTTCTAAAATGCTTCCAATCAGAGGTACTGTAGAGGTAGATCATTCGGGAAAAGGAAAAAAGTTTGTTTCATGAGGTGATTAAAATAAAACAATTAGTTGTTCAATTTTTTTTGTTTTTGAGAAATCTCGTCAAAACCCTTTGGTTCAATCTGTATTATCTTAAAATCTGTGCTCTTCTTGTCTGTGCTGCCTCTGTCGCCTCACACAGCAACGCTCAGCTCACTAGTGGCCACCATTTTTTGGGCAAACAACTGAACATCACAACCTGAGTTATCTGATAGGTCACTGATGCAGGTCAGAGGTCAGGCAGATAATAAAGTTGTAAAGTGCCCTCTGCTGGATTTGAAGGAAACCTACTTCATACAAATTGCTTTGCCAATAGGCTCTGAATTGTGAATTCTTACAGGTCATTACATCTTTTCCCTCACATTCAAACAGATGTTTGATTTTCAAATAAAAAGTGACAGCGCTAATGATTAGCAAGTGTAATGTATGTTAAACTCAACATCTAGTGGGGCGCTCGCTCCTCTGTGCTCGGGAGAAGTGACAGAATATAAGAGAATAGGAGAGCAGAGGAGGCTAGCAAAGCCTTTTGTTAATCCAGGCTTTGAACACCGATTTTTTTTAGTGTTCATCGCAGGAGGTTTTGCTTCTTTCTCACTGAACTTCTGTCCCATGCCCAGGCAAAGAGCCTTTGTGCTGGGTAATGAGATATTACAATCCATATAGAGGGAAGGAGAGTGAGGGGGAGAGATACAAAAAAAAGAAGAATGGTGGGAGAAGGAGGATGAAGAGGGGGAAAAGTGGGGTGAGCAGAGAAAAGAATGGGATGTACAGTGTGGAGGGAGAGAGAAAAGCCTAGACAAGGAGAGGACTGATGTGGAAGGACAAGTTCATTGAATTAGGAGGGAAGAAGTGACAGTGAAGAATGAAAGAAACATAAAATGAGAACATGGAGTATTTATTGTGTGAAAAACAAACATATTGAAGTTTAACAGGGATATCGCTAACCTTTGTGTGTTATTCTAGGTGCTGAGTAATGCTCGCCTCTTCTTAGAAAACCTTTTGAGGTGAGTACATCTGGAGTCTTTCTCTCTTCTTTTTCACATAAATTATTACCACTTATTTCAAGAGGCTTCCTGCGCTGCTTAATACCCAGTGTGTCATTCTCAGACAGTGATTACAATGATGTTATGAAATGAAATATGCCATGAAACGGGAAATTTGTACCAGGGTTGTAAAAATGTTAAAAACTTCTTCCGCCTCTTACAGTCTCCTTTTTTGAGAAGACCTCTATTCTGACAGTCTCCTTTATTCATTGTAGATATTTTGACAAGTCATAATTAATCCAAGATCTGCATGCATTTCACTCAGGCTCATTGAAATTACTTCCTGGGTCTCTTAGGAGAGCAGAGACATTGTTAATGTTTCTAGATACTTGGGTTTTGTTCCTGCTATGACAAGTGTCTGATTTAAGAAAAAGTCCATATGGATAATATCTATATCTGCTGTCACTTATAAGCAACTGACCGAATTCAAATTGTCCCTCAGACAAACTACCTCAATATTATCTTTTAAAACTCTTTGTAAAACCCATTTTTATATTAAGCTATTGGCTTTAAATATCAGTTTCTCAATCCCAACTTCTTGCTCATACATCTTCATTTAGATTTCTCCTTTTTTAAATGTGCTGTTTCTCTTTTTCTTAATTTTTTATTTGTTTGTTTGTCAGATACGGTGTACTGGTGGACCCTATTGAGGTGATTTCCTTGTTTCTGAAGGACCCCTACAGCTGGCCAGCAGCATGCCTGGTAATTGGTAGGTAAAATTATCCCAAATATCCACACTATGGAAAGCAGACAACGAGTATATTCCTTTTTGAAATATTTCAGTTAATAATTAATATGAATGATTATCTGATAATGATCAGTTTAGCAAGGGTGGAGGACTCACTTCAAAATGTCATCTCTGGTGCAGAGCTGCAGCTTGAAAGGAAGAAAAGACTGAAATGATTTCTCAAACTGGAACAACCAACTGCAGCAGCAGCCTCAATAAATGATAGGAGAGGCGTGGGAGTCATATGCAGCTTTGTGGAACTGAGTACCAATATGTCTGACAGTGCCCCTAAACAAACCATTTCAAGTGATGTATACCATTGGGCTGATTTTAAAGCAGTAAAAACTTTTTCCCCCACGTATAGCACAGACGGTGGGATCTGCCTCATTTCAGTCGATGCCTTGTTTTAGGACACACAGGGGCACATGCTATATTCAAAGTTCTTCCAGTGTTTATTTTTACTGCATGTTGCAGTGAAAGTCTGCAGTGGTGCAGCTCACAGTGTCTCCAGAGGGACAATCACCTGCTCTATATACTGCATGCTGGTACCGTGCTGCAGAGAGGGGTGGTGAGATAAAAAAAAGAGAGGGAGAGGGATCGTTGGGGCGTTGAGGGGGGGGCATGTGGAGGCAGAGTTATGGAAGAGAAAATTAAGTGGGTGATTGTGAACAGGGACGGTTGGAGAGAGGGTGAAGAAGCCAGGAATGAAAAGAGAAGGAGAGGGATGAGAAAGAGAATTGATATAAAGTGATGCATTGACACAAGGCAGGAGAAAAGAGACAGAGGGCTGGGGGAGTTAGGGTGAATGACAGGTAGGAGTGAGAGCCTGTTAAAGGTGACATGGGGAGTGAAGGACCTCATTCCCAGAGGCCACTCATTACTCATATTCATGCCTGAACGATATGTAGCAAATCTTCATTCAAACTTAAATGACTAGACCTTTGTTAAATAGGTTCCACTGTTTGTATGGGTCCGTCACTCGTAAAAGATCATGATTATTCATTGCCCTTTAACGTTAATACAAATTTAAGACATTACCTCATATGTGAACATGATTTGCTGCTGAGTCACATCAGGTAGGTTTTCACCTGCAATAGTGGTGAAGACAACAGCTCCCATGATCCCACGCAGCTTTGACGACATTAAACCAGTTCTTATGGTGTGGGATCCTTAGGGGCCGAAGTTACTGATGTCTTAAAACTAACTTAAAACAAAAACATATCCCGGACCACTCACTCAGCTGACTTCCTCTGACCCGCTACAGTTTAACAATGAACCACAAATATTTTTAAAATTCTACATGTTTCCCAGAGGTCATATTGATTTGTCTGTGGCCACAATATCAACATTGACTGCCACACATTGATTTTCATTTTTTTTTTTTTTTACTATTTCAAATGAGTAAAATCTTATTTCACTGTATAGCTGAGCACAGCATATTGATTCACTCAGCCTCATGTTGCTCTCTCTTTCTCTCAAACACACTGAGATCAGACCCGTCTGTCATAGTCAGATGGGCTAAAAGCAAGAAAGATTTGGTCTTTGCAAAAAGAAAAGATGAATGTGTTTTATTTTCATATAAAGCGAGGAAGTGAGATCAGATCACAAGTGATCCCGAGAGACGCATGTTGATGCCAGCTGCAGAACAGGGCCTATGATCGAGTGGGTATCATTTGCACAGGAAACTTGCCTGTGAATGACCATTCGACTAAATGTATTATACTCTAATGTAAGGTTTTACTCTACATCATAAGTGTGCTGCTTATAAATTTCCGCCAAAAGCTCCTCTGCCGATACCTAGTGTACAGTTTATGGGCATCGAACAGGTGCTAAATGGTGCTGTTTGTTTCAGTTTGATGCATGAGTAGCTAAAGTAGCTGGTGTTTGTCAAAGATGCTGAGCAGGCATGTTTCCAAAAGAGATTTAAAAAGCACATTAGAAATAGCACGCTGTGAAATTCTTCTCATCGCTGTGCTTTAGTGAGTTGAGTCTTTGTGTCTGATTAACACAGCCACCGCCCACCCCCCTCCATACTGGACGACAAGGTAAGACCACTCCCCTAAAACTTGTGTCAAAGATTAAATGAAATAACATTTAGTAAAATTATTTTGTTTTACTATTTGCACCATATTTTCAATGGAGGAGCGAGTGACACAATCTTAAGCAGAAACAGTTTAATATTTCCTGATGCTCCAAATTGAATATTCATGTAATATACACCTTTGTCCCTGTGTTAAAAGCCACGTGGATAATATAATATAATAATATCTTTATAATAACAACTTCATTTGTATGGCACTTATCTAAACAAAGTTACAAAGTGTTTCACACACAAAAAAGTATAGGAAGCTGATCCCCTAACTGTATGGGAGTTTTTATCATAAGGTGCTAAGGGTAATGTAAAAAGTTATTTTTGCCTCAATACAGAATCTCATTTAACTATATTGAGAATCTTTTCAGAAAACAAATGAGAAAAACTAACTAATTGTAAATGATGACTGGTTGAATAAGATTCTTTTCACTTGTGTGCATGATGAGCCAGTTTAGTGCACTGTCACCAAAAGGTGTTGGATCTTTGAGGCCTTTGACTGAACCATTAAAGACTTTGATTTGGAATCATAATGCTACTGGGTAGTTTCATTCATGACAGGATAATGTGCACGAATCAAAAACCTTGTCAGTTTACACATCTGTGCTCTCTACATTAGATGGATTGACATGCTAATGCTCTGATTAGTGTCTTAAAATGGAACAATTGCTGCAATTATGTGAGGCTCAGTCTAGTCTAGTCAGGGTAATGAGCAGTTGACATATCAGTGGATTCTTCAAGTTCGTTCAGCAATGAGTTTCCCTGTAATTTAACCTGATACTGCTTTCAAATTTACACCTCACTGAATCAGGGATGTGGCCACAACTGATGCATAATAAAGTGTATATTGAAGAAAGAAACTTGGAGGTACAAAACTTGTTGAACAATTTTTTGGCCAATAGAAACCGCTGCTTTGTTGATATTGTAGCTGATAGTAACAAAACAAGTTCTCCCCTCACTCTCTGCTTGGGTGTTGCGAAAAAGGCAGTTGAAAAGCCAAAACCAGTGCTGCAGGTTCATGACTAAACAAGTTGAATTATGTGGAGCTCCAGTCTTTTGCAGTAATGATTCTAAATGTCTATCAATTCATAATCTAACTAGGAAGGAACTCAGTAGAGTCTATACCTCTGCAAAGGCCTAACAGTCCCTTTATGATACCACATTTAAATTCCATAGATCAAAATCTTCTGGATCTTCACCAAAATCCACACAGTCTCCTAAACTTTAAAGAAAGTGAAAACGAATTCCTGGAGCCGCTCCCCCTCGTTCAGATTCACAGCTAAATTCTGTGGGTTCTCCCTTGGGTCATGCCCCCCCCCCCCTCCACAGCTACCATACCGGTTGAGTAGTTCTTGGAAATGCATACGACAACATAACCTCCTTGACTATTTCTATATTCATACGAAAAGCTTGTCATTATTGCTTTGTGATATGTACATTTAAATGTAATAATGTTCGACATGTGGAGGAAAAAGAACAGTTTGGAGACCAAAGAGGAACAACACACAACATAGTGTTGCTGCAATCACAGTTGTCCCAGGAAATGAAATTCAGCTCTTGTCTCAACTGTTACATTTCCGACTAGACCCTTTTTTTACCTCAATTTCATAATTTAGTGGCAATTTTATCGGCCCAGCAGGTAGAGCGGGTCTTTGGGCAAAACAGTGAACACTAAATCGCCCGTCTGACTGTACCAACAGTCTGTGAGTGATGTGTGATAGAGAAAGAGCTACAGATTGATGCACTGTATAAAACTGTCAATGGCTTTAAGTAGTCATCAAGATGCGGAGAAAAGCTCTATATACATGCAGAGGACTTACCATAAACTATTTTACACACACTAAAAAACATGAGTAGTATTAAGACTGATGTAGTCCTCCTAAAGAAAAAGTTTCAGTGTCTGTCATCCCACTGGAATCCAACAGAAGTGACCCTGTACAAAGAAATGAAGTGTTTTTGATGAAGTGACCCAAGCCTCTGTTTGTGTTTCTGACAGTCTCCAACGTGTTCATTCTGGTGGCTCTGTACACCGAGCGGCAGCTGTCGAAGGTGAGTGGAGAAACCCTTGTTGCACTTAAATACCAAAGCGCTGTGGATTTGGACAGAACTGTTGAATTCAGAGCTTTCCACCGACACCCAGGAGGGATTATGTCTCTAAAACTAACTGACCTTTCCCCGACTGCATCTGCATATGTTAAATGGGAAATTAGTTTCACCATCTGTATTTAGGACATATTACGTTATGCTCTGTCTGCTTGGCATGCGCATGGAACATTATGAGCCTTTAAAACTTTACTAGGCCACCGTAACTCTAAATGTAGATCTGTTTTACTCCAGTTCTCAAAGGCCGGGTAAACAAATGCTTGAAAGTGTTTTATGTTTTGCTGATGTATTCTAAAGCAGGACATCTGACATGTTTTTAAGATTTAACATAAAACCTCCTGCTGCCCACTCTCTCATTTTCTACTCAGAGTTCATTCAGTGAACCTGTGGGATTTCTGGTCCACTGCATTAACATGGCAGTCATTCTAACATTCCCCGCTGCAGTGATCCTGCTGGTCCCCTCCGTGACCCCAGGTAAAGTGTTTCTCGCTGTTATTAAAATACCGCCTCTGACTGCTCGCTGCAAACGACTCTGCACAACCAAGACGGTGACTGTGACCGTAGCACCTATTATGCAGCTGCGCCATTATCTATTCATTGGTGGTTTACAATGTACCCATGGGTATAAAACAGAAAATAATGTGATTGTAATGAAGATTAAGAGCACGTTCACGTCCCTGCCCTTCAGAGAAACAGTTGACCAGTTAGTGCGGTAAAAAACACGTCTTGTACAGAGACATAATTGGAATCGGTTAGTGGTAATGGAGCAGTTGGTCATGACTGGATTATTTCCAGCTGGCTCATATGAGAGGAGAGAGGGGAGAGGAGAGAGGGGAGAGGAGAGAGGAGAGAGGAGAGAGGAGAGAGGAGAGAGGAGAGAGGAGAGAGGAAAGAGGAGAGGCTCATTCAAAGGTCACCTTCTTCTGTCCTCATCAGGCTACAGGACAACACAAAGTATGGCCGCCTCCACAAACCATGCTTTTCACTAAGATACTGTACACTACATGATTACCTCCACCATGAATGTTCTGTTTCCATCCCTTTTGTTTATTGAGCAGCGACCAAACGGCGTGGGGAAAAAAACATTTCATTTTGGTGTAGATTCAGATTATGGGTCGGATCCAAGAATTTCTTCACACTTTCTTTAACATGGAGAAATAGAGCTATTACACCATTTGCCTTGATTTATCTGAAAATGATTCATGGATGTTGATGAAATGAATCTCTGAGTGTGAGAAATTTGGTGCAGATCAAGATAAGTGAATTGAAATGTGGGTTTATAAGGAGACAGTTTCCTTTTAGTTCAATATATAATGACTTATAAAAAATACTCTGAGGCACTTACTCAGAACATTAAAGTTCCCGACTCCCTTTTAAACTACTTGAGAGATCTTTCTTTGCCAGTGTCATGCTAAAAGCGATTTTACACCCCCTTATGTCCTCACTTGTAAACTTTAACACAATCATAAGACAGATATTGATTTACAGGTGTGATCAGGAACATATTTTAGTGTTAATTTAGAGAGATCTTCAATTTGGGTAAACTCTCCTCCTCCTTTACGTCTCCTCCTCTCTCCTCTCATATGTTCTCTCGCCGGGGGTGAAGGAGTAAAGGAGTCAGTCCATCTGTTTGTCTGTTCTCTCTGCGCTGCTGTTCACACAGGAAGGGCAGTTACAGAGGGCAGGTGTGTGTATGCACAGGTGTGTGTGGGTGTGGGAACATTCCCTAAGTATGTGACTAGTATTCATACATAGTATATATGAAGCAGAGATACAGGACCTGATATAAAAGTTCATTTTAAATCATGTTACATTTCTTTTGGGAAACACTGTAGTGGTGAAGCAGAACTGTTCTCTGTTTCCATTATTTCATTATTTCCTCTTTGCTGTTTCTTCATGGGGCAAGTCTGGTGCACGGAATGTGTTTCGCAAGACTAGGTAAAACACACTGTAACGCTCTGTTCATTGGACATTAGCTGTATCCTTAGAGGTAACATATGAAGACACTGACTTAGAGAGCAACAATTCACAATGAAGGAAAGTATTTGGAGGACAGGGATGGACTCAGCACTTTTTATGCATTCGCACTGACAGTGGAGGAGGCTTTGCGTTTTCATCTGTTCATCCCAGTCTGAACACGATATCTCAAATGCTCAGTTCAACTCAAGGATGAACTGACTGTCTATGGTCGGTCCAAGGTCAAAGTCCCGGTGACATGAACATTATAGATTCAATGAGAATTATCAGTCAGTGCAAATGTCATTTGAATTTCTCATCTTAAATTCCAAACTGGTAACTCCTCGATATTGTACAGATGAGGTGTGAGGTGTTAGCTTGGCATCTGAGGTATGTTCAGTAGGAAGCATGTTGCCACATGGAGCTGAGCCTGGTTGGTCTGACAGTGGAACCACTTTGAACCAACTCCCCCAAAGAGGACAGACATGTCTTTTAGTAGAAAATGAAGCGTGTTGATTTTAAATCAGTTAATCATCATTACAGTCACAATACAAAAAAACACAAAGTCAACCAAGCAGAATAAACAAAAAAGAGAATTGACTCATTCCCTGACAAACTGAACATTGTGGTGGATGATTATTGGCTCTTGTGTGTTTATTATCACTGTGTTCAGTAACTGTCTGGTGGCCACATTGAGCCAAAGAGACAGATGGTTAATGGACGAGATCTGCTGTGGAGTTTGATCTGCACCTCACCCTGTAGGCAACCGTTTTTTACTCATGTGTGCAGTTTGTTCACAGGTATTATTTTGTTAGTGCATGTATGATGGTGTGTGTTTTTTTCTATGCTCAGCATGATCCACATGATTCGTTTGGAGGGAAACTACTCAGTTGGAGTGTGTGTATGTGTGTGTGTGTATGTGCTCAAGATTCTCAAAATATATGCTTATTAATCTCCTTCTAATCAGTTTTCCCTTATCAACCAATAAACACTGGCACACACACACAAACACACAGTGGTAAACCACTAGTTCTCACTGCCCTCTTACTTTGAGTTGAGTTCATTTATTTTACTGGGCTTGTCGAGCTGTTTGTCTAAGATCAAATGACGACCTCTCTTTCCCTCCATTTTCCATTTTTTGAATCCTCCTTTCTCTCCATTTGTTTTTCTCTTGCTTTCCATCGTGCCCCAGTCTCTCCCATCATCCTTCATCTCTTATTGTTTCTTCACTTTCTTTTTCTCTTTCCATCTATCCCTTCCTCTGGACTATTTTTTGCCCTCCATTGTCTTTCCCCTTATTTCTTTCCCTCATCTCTTTGTACATCCTCGCAGTGTAACCCCTGATTGCATGTTTCTGCTCTACATACTCATCCATAACACAATTTAAATATGAATTCCACTCTCCACTCTCCCCTCAGTTGGCGGCGCGTTCGCACTGGGTGTTTACACCATTCTCTTCCTGAAGCTCTACTCCTACAAGGACGTCAACATGTGGTGCAGAGAGTTGAGTTCTGTCAAGGCCAAGAAGCTGACCAGGTCGATGTCTTGTAAGTCGCACAAACACACACACAGACACACAGACACACCGTAGCTTCTGTGAATCTCCCTCATCCAGAGGATCCTCCATGTTCCCATCATGCTTTTACAGTGACATCTTATGGCAGAATTGTGTA
The DNA here is from genome assembly GCF_949316205.1 of Platichthys flesus. NCBI lineage: Eukaryota > Metazoa > Chordata > Actinopteri > Pleuronectiformes > Pleuronectidae > Platichthys > Platichthys flesus. The sequence continues at coordinate 15,829,652 of NC_084955.1, forward strand.
ACAGCAGCCCTAAATTATTGTTGTTCTCGCAAACAATTCAATTGAAATTTTAATAGAATAAGATTTTAGATAAATTGACAGCTAACTACATTTTATTTCTAATTAATAATTTAAAGGTCAGGTTTTCTCTCTATTTGTATGTAATGAGCCATGAAATGGAATATTACATAACACGTTATTTTAAGTGTCACTACATGAAGCCTATGTGTGTATGTATGAATTCATCCCACAGGCCCCACACCGCAGCATTTCAACAGAGGTGACTCACTGGTGTGTTATCCTGGCAACCTCACCATCAGAGGTACTGCAGCTTTCTAGCTTTCTTTTTCACAGCAATTGTTCTGACCTGAAATAGTTTGTAGCACAGGGATTACCTGTTGTTTAATGTCAAACTGGCGGCTGTCATGAAGGTCATAGGTCGTATTTCTGCCATGTATCACTGCCTCTATGTTGTGTTTCATTTTGCCACATTTATCATCACACTGACCTCCTCCCTGTCTCTCCAGACATGTATTATTTCGTCTTTGCTCCGACTCTGTGCTACGAGCTCAACTTCCCTCGCTCTCCGACGATTCGCATGGTTTTCTTGCTGAGGAGATTGTCTGAAATGGTGAGGAAATGTCTCAAATCAGCAACATCCCCCAAAAACCACCACATTCACTGAAGCGTTATGTTCAAGGCAAAAAAAGAACGACATTAGTGCTTAGGAGCGACAGTCTCACAAGCATATTCAAAAAACACGATTTATAAGCTGTACATAGCTTAACATTTGCTTGAAAGGATTGTGATTAGGTAAATCATTATTTTCCAAATGATAATGATAACTGAGATTTTGGGGACAACTAGATAATAAAGACCAACTCTGTCTCATGTTATATACGCTTCTCTGTTTTTTTACCAGATTTTGTTGTTGACAATTTATCTGTGAAAATGTTTTACTCCCCTTACGAATGTGTCTTTCCCCCCAGCTGTTCTTCACCCAGATGTTAGTTGGTCTCACGCAGCAGGTACAGTCAAACCAAAACTGATGTATCATGATATAGTGTGAATTAAACCACCATGGACGATAACATCTGATAAAAACATTGCATTGTTTATTTTTTCTTCTTTCTCTCTTTCAGTGGATGATTCCCGTCATTACAAGCTCCATGAAACCACTGGAGGTGAGACTGGACAGAGTACTATGGGATGGGGTTGTTTTCAGATGCAAAGTGCTGCTGTGCATCATTTGTTAACCTTTTGGTCTCTCCTCTCCTTTCCTCTTTTCTCCACCAGGACATGGATCTGTCCAGAATGACTGAGAGACTCCTGCGATTAGCTGTGAATAAACACCCAACACATGCATCGACATTACCACAACCTTTGTTCATTTTGTTTGTTTGAATTTAAATTCATTTCCTGTGGAAGATCAGGTTAAGACATGATAAAAGCTACTTCACAGTCACATTCTTTCCGAAATGAAGGATTACATTGGGTACACACTGCATCCCGCACACAACCATGTATATGATGACTGTGTGAGAATGTGGGGAAGAACATTTTAGCATTAGGCTTTTATTTGTACTTTTATCCTCTCTTAAATGTCTCTCAGTCACAGTTTTATATTCTCATACACCCTCCAGGTTCCTAATCACCTGCTGTGGCTCATGTTTTTCTACTGGTTCTTCCACTCGTCTATGAACTTCAGTGCCGAGCTGCTGTGCTTTGGAGACAGAGAGTTTTACAGGGACTGGTGGTACGTTTGTGCGACTATGTTTGTGAGGTGTGCTGCCTGGGTTTGTTCTGCTCAGGGTCACTGCACGCACTGTTTATTGCTTGTAAATGGCAAATGTCTCTATATATATATATATATATATATATAGTGCTTTTCAAGTCTTGGTGACCACTTAAAGGGCTTTACAGTGTAGTTGTTCCATTTACCCAGTCATACATTGCAGCACTTTATCACTCAGACTGTGCAGTAGAGGAATGTGCATGCAGACAATTCAGTAACTAAATGTTTTGTAAAAGTTTAAATGAAATAATTTCAGCAAAAGATTAAATGTTTTATGCATCCTTTTATTATTGTAAATTTGCTAATTAAAGCAAATTTCCTCACTTAGTGTACTTGAGGATAATTTCCTCTTTTCCCATGTGACAAAACAGTTTTTAGAACTTTTCATATCCATCAACATTAATCAAACAGCCACTGACCCGTTATTTAGACCCTGTAGTGCTTCATCACTCTTATTTGCTGACTCCTCTTTCAGGAACTCTGAGACTGTGACATATTTCTGGCAAAACTGGAACATCCCTGTACACAAGTGGTGTCTACGGTGGGTTACTCGCACACTAACACATCGAGTGAAATTTATCAAAGCGAACGCAGGAGGTTTGATGCAGGCAGAAAAGACTTAAGCAGTCAGGGCTGATGTATGTGGGGGGATCGATTCATCAGGCTCAAGAGCAAATGGAAGTTATAAATACAGTGTTCACAGCCAGGCACATAAGTAAATAAAAGGCTTTTTAAGGAACTACTTACTTTGACTTCCTGTCAGTTAAGAAGACGCTTCAATATTTTAGACGGCAGTATTACTTATTTTTTTCTGCCCATATTTGAGTGTGGATAGTTGACCTAAGCCAGGCAGATGTCAGAACAACATGTTTAAACTATAGTTGGCTAGGATGATTTTTGAAATCTTTCCGATCCCTTTTTAATGACCCCCAATGTCAAGACCCCAGGGGGTGATCTATATTATATACGCCCCCTTTCAGCCTTGACAACATAACGAGGGGGCTGAGTGCCAAAATAAATTCTCATTTATACCACATCACTTGTTTTTCTTATTGTGTATGGCAGTACATTTTGTTCATTCTTTATAGTTAGTTTGATAAAAATAAATATATGTTGGATTTGGGTCAGACTCAGTTAGTTTCCACTCGGGCTTGAACAAGCTGCGCTCTAGTCCACATTCCCATTTTGAGTTGCTTCTCAAAATTATATTCATGATTGATCATTCTGCCAAGTATTTTCTTGACAAATCATTTCGTCAATAATATGAAGGGTAGTAAAATAAAACATCAAATAAGTGTCATACATGATAGGAAAGTGAATATCAGAGTATTTTGGTGAAACAGAAATCTTGAAAAATAAACTTATCGAGAGGTAGATTTATAATTTTAGTTCTTCACTGTGCATCAAAGTGTTTGATAATCCGTCTCTCTGCCTGTGTTTCAGCCACTTCTACAAGCCTCTGCTGAGGAGAGGATTTAGTAAAATGATCAGCCAATCAGCTGTCTTCTTCTTGTCGGCTTTCTTCCACGAGGTAAGAGCTGAGGAACATAACATCTTTCAGTGATGATCTACTGTAGACTAGTCTCAGACATTAGTAACCTCTACCTGATATTAGACCTAAGTCTCCCCCTCGGTCAGATCTCTAAAAGGCCCCTGTTCTGTTTTCTGTCTGTGTCTGTGTCTGTGTGTCAGTACCTGGTGAGTGTTCCTCTCAGGATGTTCCGACTCTGGGCCTTCATGGGCATGATGGTGCAGGTAAGAGCCAACACCTCATTTAGCTGATGTTTAACTTACAGAGCAAACCTTTAAAGGACATTAAATTTAAAAGTGTTTTCTTGTTTCTGATATTACTTTTTAACATCTGAAAAGGTTAAAGTAGGTATAGATGGGCTGGCAGTAGTGAGACACTGATTAAATAGTTCATTAGTGCAGCTCATTCATATGTGTTGTGGATGATGTTCCTGTGGGATACTTTAAAAGGTGTTCTCAGTGTTTGGCCTTGGCTCCACTATCATTAAGGTAATTAATGGCCTCAGTGGCAGTGCAGGGCATGTTTGATGTATCGTGGGGGAATATGGTGGAACAATGGGTAATACTGTGTAAGTGCCTCTTGCTCTTTTGCTGACTGTGTTAGTTTTTTAATCACGTGTGCTGAGTCACACACCTCAGACAAGAGGAATCTGGATACTCCGACTGTAATTAGTCATTAAGAGAAACACAATCACCCACTGTGTTTATTTAATTAGCTTTTCTTTATTGACTCATCAGCTTCCATTCGCCTGGTTCGTCGGGCGCTTCCTGCGCGGTAACTACGGCAACGCTGCAGTGTGGATATCCATCATCCTCGGTCAGCCGTTCGCCGTCTTGATGTACGTCCATGACTATTATGTCATGCAGCACAGTCAGGAGGCTAACTGATGCACACACACACACACACACATGCACACACAAACCACAAACTCACTCTACTTCTGCCTGTATCCCATAAATACAACTTGTCTGCTGTACAGAAAATGAATACTGTCGCCTGCATGTCAGGATGAGCTGATCATGATGACAGCATGTTTACATTAGACCCCTTGGCTTTGGTTTCTCCCTGCTGGGAACAAACGCTCTTGGGAAGTGGACTGTGTAGAGAACTGTGTACCTGGAACACTATTGTACAGTAACAACATAAAACTGCAGCTTGTTACTCAGTTGACTTCTCTTCCAGAGCCTTGTTAAGTTGCCAGTTTGAGGCTGTAATGTTAGTTTATTGGATAATTGATTTCATTTGATTCTGCAACAATAGCGACGTGCAGGATTATTTATTGACCGTTAATGTGTCTTCCCTTTAGGGCTCTTTGGTGACTATCACTGAATTTGATAAAAAATGTAAAGCTCACAACATTTTGCAAGTGCCTTGTTGGAAGTTATTTCCTAGATTTATGAAACCACTGTGACTTTATTTCTTTGATAGCCAAATTGTCCTAATCTGTCTATTCTGCTAGAAGAACATTACAAAGAACAATGAATGTAAGTTGAATTTATTTGATTATTTTAATTTTCTGTTTTACTCTGTCAATTATGAAAAACAGCCAGCATTACTGTACTTCTGTTTTGTTTTGTGTGTTTTATACCTGATGTGCCATGACAATAATACAACTCATATGGAATCACTTCTACACTTTATGGATTTTTTTTTAAGTCTAAAAAACAGATCATATGCTAAATAAATGAACTTGTGTTTCATTTCAATTACCTTTTGTGTCTCCTGTTATCAGAATCAAGTCTGTGTTGATGGAGGCTCTGAATCCCACAGCAGGCACTGATTCAGCTCCACACCTTTCTACATAATAATCCCATCCTGTGAAATTAATTTAAAACATTTTTACCTCTTAACTTCTGCCAAACCCTGACTCGCATTTAATCACCTAAATGATCTCAGAGTGTCTTTTTGGCTTTTACATCTGGTAAAAGCCAAAATCATAAACACACCACGTGAATGACATTTCACACGTCTCTGTGTCGTCTCCACACACGGTCACTGCTCATTCTCTGATGCTCCGTGGTTCAGTCAAACATGCAGGACAACAGGTCTTAAATCATTAGTCTCTGAATGTGGGCTGAAAATCTAACTGAAGACGTTGGGATGTTCACACTCTATCTACTGGACATCCAGGGTCACGTAATCATGTCACAGACGTGTCGGTGTGACTGTGCGAGGAGATCCGTCACCGCGACAGGACTGTGAACCTGTATCTTATCAGGTTGACAGTGAATTAAACAGCGAGTCGGAGGCAAATCACACTTTTTGTGTAGGCGTGTGTGTACCTGCTCTCGAAGTGTGACATTCGGTTAAACAATCGTCTGGGGGGGATTACAGTGTAGATGGGAAAGGAGACGTCGATTTGCAGGATACACAGAACGATATAAGAGGCGTCCCTCTCTCTTAAAGTGTAAGAATTACAGATGTTGTTTTTTTACATCTGTCTTTTTTTCTAATCCAAAAAGGGCTTTAAACACTAGTTGTGTTCTGTGTGTCAAAGCAGTTTGGGACCATGGACTGAATCTAAAAATGGATTTAGCCTCTTGGACCGGATAGTGAAGCCAACGTGAAATTGCCTGAAACCTATGTTTTCTCAATAAGTCAGTTTCTATAAAAATTAGACAATTAAGTAACTTCTCTCTCAGTTTGTAACGTCAGTAAACATTTTTATAGTTTCAAAACAGCATGATGTTAATTTAATAAACGATGGCTCCATTAAGAGTCAGAAATAAACAATAAATACTGTGATTGACAGCTACTAGCGTCCAATGGGTGCAGGACACGGGTGTAGGTGGGCGTACAGTGTCCTCAAGCTCTCACCTCCACCCCCTGCTCCTCCAAATAAGGATACTTCAAAAAACCAAGATGGGGCCGACCAAGACGCAGTTCACAAACCAATGGGTGACGTTAGGACAGGGTCGTACATTAACTGTAAGTGAATTAATAAGGCGATTTATTTTGCACCTGTAGATGTGATGCACCTGAAGTGATGTTCTCCGGTCTCACTCTGCTGAACTTAAATACTCTGAAGTGGTTGGTCGATGCTTTACAAAGAGAAGTGGAGGACGTGCATCTCAATAAGTGCGTTACTCTCCGTACAAGCGTTCAATTCATCTGAATCTCCCAACACTCCTATCTCAAGCTGAAGAAAGTAGCCGCTGCCAGAACGCACTGCTTTTCCTGCGGGACGACCATAAATCTACCTCCATCCCTCCTTCTCTTTCCAGACAAGTAAACCACGAGAGGACAAAAAGAGACGAAACCCTGTCGTGTCTCATCCGTCATCGACATTCAGACTGTTCCCGACATAAACAAAGCTTTCCAGTTCCCCTGCTTGGACTGAGTCACAAACTGATTCATCGTCTTTGTTCTCACACACACACACACACACACACAAACATGTCACACAATGTTCCATGCATCACTTTGACACCTATACATACAGACACTCTGTCTCCATACATTCTCTTATCTAATTGTTGCTTTCACACCTCCCCCACTCGCTCTCTCCCCTCTCCTCTAAGTCCTCATCCTGCTCCTCCTCTTTGAGCGTCGTCCTCCTCGGTAACAGGTTGATCCATGGCTCTCCTCCTGACATCCGTTATTCCGGATCTCTCTGAGGAGCGCTGACAGCCTGTGAGTGATGATGATCCTCCACACAGGAAACCGGGAGACACAGGCCCGTCTCATTCTGCAAAGACGGATGAAGCGTAGGGCCCAGAGACGCCTTATAAAGAGACAGACTCCCCCCCGCTGTGCATTTGAAAACAACATTCAGTCAGGTGCGTGTGCGTATTTACACAGATGTGTTAAACGAATACACAAAGCATATTCTGAAGAGCACTTTAAAGGAGACAAATTACTGGTGTTTAGCATTGGAGTTGGATTTACAAGCGCACACTTAACACATAAGGATATAAATCTATATCCAGAACACATTTGTGTTTATTTGCTTTTCAAGATTAGTAAAATAACCACACTATGAACATTTCTGTGTGTCTGAGGTGCCCGGCAGCAGGAATCATTTTTCTTTAAAGTAATAATTTCTTGTTCTGCCAATTCGTCCACAATGGAAATAACTCCAGTGTTACCAGAGTAATCAGATTACTTTTCCTCATCTTCCTCAGTCTGTGTTTTTTCTGCAGAGCTCAGGCAGCCAACAGGATTTTACTCCAGCAGCCTGAAGGAAGTTTAATCAAGTTGAGGGAAGTGATTACCCACCCACCCCCATTAAGACCATGTTGCCTGTCTTGATTTGTTTTCCACTTCTAGCAGGAACAAGTGTCGGATGAAGAGAACATCTGATCACTTGTTAAACCTGACGTCGGGCCGGGCAGAGTGAGATGAAAAGCTCTGGTCGGGTTCAAGATTTTGTGTTTCGAGTTTATTTTTGATTTATCACCACAGTTTTCAAATTTATTTATTTACTTTTTTTTGCTTTGCTGGTTTATGATTAGGTTTGTAGAAATATGAGTTGTTTCAGTGTGAAGACTCGCGTGTCACAGGCTGTGAGTGATGTTGTTTTAAAGCCGGCACACCAACGCTTTGTGTCTTCATCTTCCAGTTCAATTTCACATATCAATCTTCATTCATATCCACATTTATAATAAGAAACAGACCAAACCCGTCCTTTATTGAAGCACCAACAACACTGTTAGTTAATCTTTACAAATAATTTAAGGATTCATTTATTCTTCATCATTTAAACAAAAAAAAATAAAAAATGGTGTTAGGTGCTTGTGAGAGATAGATTGGTACAAGTTCATATTCAAATCTGCTATTTGGAGATGTGTGTGATGACGTCAGTGACTCATGGACCAAAATGTGTTTTGTTCCCACTTGAGATGGTGGTCACAGGAATTTTCCCAGTGGAACAAATTGTTCCTATTATTTTGACAGCAGGTGAATGCATCATGAGAAGGTATTGATGTTCAGAGAGAATAGATAGATAGATAGATAGATAGATCAACAGACGATTGAATAGATAAAATATATATAAATATAAAATATGTCCGTCCATCTTAACCTAGATTCACTTGCACACTTGATCTATTGAACATCTTCACTGTCATGTCTCATGTCCATCATTTGTGTTTAGCAATGGTCTTTAAAATTAATAATAAATTAAGAATTTCGTATTTTAGTGAAGGAACTGCACTGAAGATCACTACTACATTTCATGAACGAGTTGTGCTTCTGATGTTGTGTCCCTGTGTGTATTTGGTATTTGGATCTATTTATTGCGTGTGTACTCCAACATTGGTGTGTGTTCATACTGTACGTGTGTGTCTGTGTGTCACAGCAGAATGTAAACACATCCTTAGACTTCCTGTCTCAAGCCCAAACTGAGGGAATATTCAGAGAGAGAGGGAGGGGAAGCAGAACGAGAGTCATTGAAAGGAGAGTGAGACCAAAAATGATGCTTAAGGGGGGAGAAAGAGAAGGAGAGAAGAAGGAGGAGGACAAAGACACACTGAGACCTGCAACGACAGAAGAAGATACATCTGAGGGAGTTTGAGAAATCCAACGAGAAACAGAACGCTGAGTGAGACAAAGTGACAGAAATGACAGGGAGAGCTCTGGATGCACAGATCTGAAGAAGAAGAGGAGTTGATTTCTACATCAAACTGATATGACTGAAGGAGAACCTGAAAGAGGAGACATGACTGACACCCTAACGAGGGAGAAGGAAGTCAGACAGGGGAGCCACTGATGTACCTGGATGTTCGGAGGTGATGGCAGGGTGCAAAGGTCACTGAGGTCTGAAGCGTCCACTTGGAGAAGAAAGATGCAGCGTCACCTGGCCCGGACACTGAAAGAGGATTTGTAGACTGGGACGGATGATACAGACACAGCAACTATATCCAAGTCCACAGTTTATCTACTGGTTTGACTAATTTTCTCCAGAGGTAAGTTGTCTTCCACACTGGATGAATGGTGGCGACAAAGTGTTTTTAAAAGAAAGGAAAATAAATCAAGTCTCACATTCATGTTTCATCCCAGAAACCAGACTAATCAGAAGGTTAAATACAAAACATAAGTGTACATGAGAGTAGATTTCATCCTATAAGTGAATGTTAGAGAAAGTTCCCCGGCTGCCCTCCGGACCGTGAGATATATTTCACACCAGAGCAAAAGGAACGGCTCCTCTCAACTGTAAATGCAAGTACAACTATCCCTAATTTTAGAGTTGCAGCAACAGCTACATTTTCCATCTGCCTCCAGGGGTTCTGTGAAAAGCTATAATTTGATGCAGGACAGCGTGAGATCTATGAACCAGTGTCCCATCCTGTCTCTCTCTCTTTATACATGTCTCCGTCTTTCGTACAATCCGAGGCACACAAACACACACACGCACACAAACAGGGCTCCCACGCCGCTGGAATTTATTTGGACAGTGTTATTTGTGATCTGCCTGCGGGCCCTCTGCTCTCCTTTCAGTCTCCCTTTATAACTATTACATCACCACTGGCTTTGATGCTGGAGGAGCAACAATAGGGAAGAAGCAGTGATGCGTTAGATTATCAAACAACTGAGGTTATATAAAACCTGTTTTCTCCTTATCTGCTTTTTTAATTAGTGCCTCTGCTCAGAGTTTATTCAAGGATTTACTGCAAATTTAAAGATTTCCCTTTAAAAGCTTGAATTATTGTGTTTTGTCGTTGGATATGGGAAAAAGGATTTCAGTTACAAAGAGACAAGGCAGGTTCAATGGTTCATAGATTAAAAATCACCAAGCCTATATTTTCCTGTAATTTGGTTTTATCATATTAACTCGAAGAGATTTTCAGGTCATCGCTTCAGCTAAATTATCAACTTTTTAAAAAAAGTTATGGAAGAATGATTCTCCACTCTCTCTTTTTACGCTACTTCATGAATGAAGGTTTTGCTTTGGCACAGTATCGTCTTAAAATGATGAAGATGGACAATATGACTGCTCCCAAAAGGGAAGCCAAAGCTTCTTGATCGCCTCCTGGTGGCTAGCTGCAGTATGAACCATAAAACCCATCAATTCTGTTAAATACATCTTCCTCAAGAAAATATGTTTTTTTGTAATTTCATGCTGAATAAAAACAATGGACCTCATGGTGAAGCCGGGGGAAAGATAAGTGACCACCAAGCTATTAAAATTTGATCTGAAGTCGAGGGTCATAACTGTACAGACCTTTATGATTATCCATCTAATAATGATGGATATATGTCAGTCACAACCACAGACATCTGCCTCATGGTGGCACAAGAGTAAAGGACAGGGGATCACCAGAGATATTCTGATAAAACTTAGGGCTAAGAAGAATACAGTCTGTAGCTTTATCTATTTAGGTCAGCGTATAAAATACATCAATGAAAAGAAGTGAAATCCATTACTTGTCCTTATCATTTGATTCTCAGCACATGAAATAAGTGGTTTAATACACAATTCCCTCGGAGCAGCGCTCATAACACTCGTTAGCGTCGTTAATGATGATGAACTGGCTCACACTGAATAATATCAGGGGATATTACTGTGAAAACAGCCATTTATTTTCTTCAGTGGTCTTAATGTTGTGTGGCCAGACTGGTCGTGGTAATGCAGATGAATCACATTATTCACGCCTCAGCCTCAGCTGAGCAAGTGATTCTCATTAGCCTGAATAGACGACATTTTTCATCAGCCCCATGATTATTTTGCTGCGAGAGATTAGCCGTGAATCATGAGTATAAACACAACACAATATGCTCGGCTTCTTCTCAGACCTTTTCAATCTGGGACTCACACAAGCAATTAAACTACAGTCCAGCACAATGTTGCTGTTTACACTCACCTGAACACTTTTTTATATTCATTCCAAATGTTGTTTTTTTTTGGCATCTCCTCAGAGTTTTCAAATGATTCTGTTCCTTATGTGAGTCCTTAGGTCAACTCATCTTAAATTAAACCAATGAAGTAAAACCAATGATCTGTATCTATAAAAACCTATAAACCATACTGGTACCAACAGGTAAAATCAGTAGGAAAATGTATCTATATATATAATATTATACATATTATAGCACATTTAAACATACACTAAGAGAACACATAATGTGAAAAATACAACCCCAAAAAACATAGACTGGCATTAAAATTAAAATAATATTTATTTTTTTATCCAAGTATTTGTATATGTATAGCTTTTCTTTTTTGAAATTCTAATCTAGTAATTCTTCATTCAACATAAAGGCTCTGTCCTAATATGACAGCTGATGAGGAGACACCTCAATGGACAAGATGCATTTCATATGAGCTATATGTATAATATCTTTTCTCTGACCAAATTCCCATGAGTCACATGCAGTGACTGACTGCCCCCTGCTGTATATAAGTAGTGAAATCTGATTCATATTTGCACCTCTCTCTCTCCCCCCCCCCCCCCCCCCACACACAGCTGAAAACACCATAGGGATCAGGTCAGATACTCAAGTGTCTGAATGTGTGATGTCTCATAACAGCAGGATTCTGATTGTGCGCTGTACGACACAATCACCAAACTGTAAAAAAAAACACGACACTTGAAGAAATGTTGTGAAGTGAAACATCATGGGAAACATCCCCAAAATACCAGTTCCACTTTGTTTATATCCAATTACCAGAAGAATTCACCATCTTTCTCAGAGGTAAATAAACACATCTCAGGCCATCTCTGAGATCAGAATGGAGTCGCACAGACACTGTAGGCATGACTAAACAATTAGATCACAATTAAACAGTGTAAATAAATCAGATACTGGAAAAACTAGGCTCTGTCATGGTGGCCGAGCCAACAGCAACAACCACAGTGTGGTCAGAGACTGGAGCGGGAGAGAGGACGACAGGGCAGGACAGTGAAAGAATGGCACATTTATTTTTAAAGCAAATTTTACAGTAAAAAATATATATGTAGCTGATAATATAAATATATGGTTTACATGACTTCCACAGCTGATTGCAGTAGGTGCAGGAGCATATGTGGCAATGTGAAGAACGTTGTGTGATGTGTTACCCTAATGCTAGCTGGGATAGCCTCCAACCCCTGCAATAAAATGCAAACTTCTATTGTACATAACAGCCATCCATCCATTTTCTATACCACTTATTCTTTGAGGGTCGAGGGGGGAGCTGGACCGATCCCAGCTGAGATTGGATGAAGGACGGGATAGAGACCATGCAGGGAGATGCATGGGGATCAGGCAAACTCCTCCTTCCTGTGAGGCCGCAGTGCTACCCCCCACACCACCGTGCCACCGTTAGCAAACAACATGGTCAAGTACATTTTTAATGTAATAAAACCCTGTTTCATTTTGTCTGACAGTTTATGCACCATCATCATCTCCATTATCACCTATGTGCATCATCGTCAGCATCATCATCATCAGCATCATCATCTGCATCATCCCCATAATGATGGACCACAACAGCACTGAGTCCTGGGTGTTGGTCAACACTTCATTCCCCCTCCTGCCTGTCATAGCCAGTCCCACTAACAGGAGTGGCATGGAGCCATATCTTCATTTAGACGAGGGCCTCTACAACGACTTCTACGGCTTCTGGGTCACACTCATTGTCATAAACTCTCTCATATTCCTGGTAGGAAAGGTTATATATTAAGTATCATTGGTTTTATACATACTCATCCACATGGGCCACTTTAGGTTCACATCCAGTTAACATCTTGCGAAAAGCCCCAGATTTGTTTTGGGATATTTGGGCCGCAGTTGCTGTTGATGTTTGGGCCACACGAAGGACGGATGTGTTGCATCAGTGTCCCACATCTGTCTCTCTCCTGTTCATCTGTCCTCTCGTCTCCAGGTAGGCATGGTGCTCAACGTGGTGGCACTGTATGTGTTCTGTTTCCGCACCAAGCAGAGGACCACCTCCGTGATCTACACCATCAACCTGGCGGTGACGGACCTCCTGGTGAATCTCTCCCTGCCCACTCGCATCCTGCTCTACTACAGCGGAGGAGCCTGTCTCACCTGCTCCTACCTGCACGTCTTCAGCTACTTCGTCAACATGTACTGCAGCATCTTGTTTCTCACCTGCATATGTGTCGACCGCTACCTTGCCATCGTGCAGGTGGGTTCTGTGTGAATGTTGTGTTTATCCTCTCTTTCCAGGAAATCCAAAAGTACTTCATTTCTTGTGACCTTGCAGGTTGAAGCCTCCCGTCGGTGGAGGAACACCGGCGTGGCCAAATGCGTGTGTCTCTCTGTGTGGCTCTTTGCCATCGTGGTCACCTACTCCTTCCTCTCCAGCGTTTTCCAGCACACGGGCTGCTGCCTGTCCAAGCTCCTCTTTCTCACCATCACGGAGTTCTTCCTACCCCTCGTCATCATCGTGGTGTTCACCGTGAGGATCATGTGGGCCCTGGCCGACCGTCGTCTGATGCAGCAGAGCAGGTACACACGCTGTTAGGGAAAGGAATGAAGAAGAATATCAGAATTTGTATTGTCCTGTATTTGCCTGTATTAGCTGCTTTTGATTTAATGGCAGACTAATCAATGTACTCGAGGGAACTCAACCAAATACAGCTGACGGGACGTTGTGGTGGTGGTTTTAACTGTTTGGTCAGGGAGAGGAGGAAGAGGGCCGTCCAGCTGCTGACCACAGTGCTGATCATCTTCACCGTGTGCTTCACACCCTTTCACGTCAGACAGGTGGGTGAGCAACAGGTATCACACATTGTTACTTCTGCCCCAGGAGGATGTTCGGCCTTGATTTCTCAGTTCGTAGAATTACGCAAAAACTACTTCCATTGAAACTTGGTGGAGAGATCTGAGCATATATGTCAGGGAGGAGAAAAAACCTTATCTTCAATTTCCCAGGGAATAATTCGTTGATCTTGATAGAACTAAATCAGGCATCCTATGGGACTCCTATTAAAGAGTGTGTGCAATTTGCTGCAGATCCAAACAAGAACCTGGATCAAGTGAATTTTTATGTGGTTTCATAAGCTGGGCCTTAGTGGAGGTATATGTGCTGTCTGAGGCATCATCAATCATCATGTGGCCTTTTAATTCTGCAACGCTTTGAAATGAACATTATTGTCAAGTGTAATTTTGTGTGTTGTAGGTGGTTGTGTACTTCTACCCCGACATGCCTCATCATGTCATCGTCTATCACTTGACCGTCACTCTCAGTAGTTTGAATAGCTGCATGGATCCTGTCGTCTACTGCTTCGTTACAAATAACTTCCAGGTAAGACCGTCGCTCCTTCTCATCCTTCCTCTCTTCCACCTGCTCCATCCATCCTTGCCTGTATCCCTCCATCACGCACCTATTCCTTTAATTACTTAATCGATTCCCTGAATGATGATCATGGCCCTTTTCTCCGACCAGTCCACGATGAGACAGCTTTTCCGTCGTGCAGAGCCCGAGCACACCAGCGGCGACATCATCAGCATGCAGCACAGCTCCAAGGCCTCGGGAGCGACGGCCAACGCCATCGCTAACAACATGATCATGATGACCAGGATCCCGGCTCCGCTACAGAGTGACACTGAGGGGAAGAAACACACCGTGTAAATCCCCTTTCACGTGGGGTGAGGAAAGAACTGATGATAAGAGATGCCCCAGTCGATGGCTGATAAGGCTGGACTCTGCACGGACTGGCCAGTGATAACAGTATAATGGTAACATGGTATCAAAGTGCAAGTGAGAGCTCAGGATTTGGAACGGCACTTGCATATCCCTAGAAGGGGAGATAGGGCCTACACTGCAACAGAGCTGGTTCTACAACCTCTTTACTTTATCAACTACACAAAACATGTTATTGACAAGAGACAAATTTAGTCTGTAACTCATCGTCGTGTCAGTAAAATGTCTCCTTTACTTTACAGTTGTGAGTCTAAAACTAAACTAAAGCTGACTTATGTGTGTTGTTATTTGTACGAAGCATTCATGTGACTGAACGGTCCAGGCATGACGTAAAATGAATCTGCAGTTGTACATGTTGTATAATAAAAATGTCACTATAGGAAGGTATTTTGTGATTTCATCGTCTTTCGTGTACAGATGCAAATAAATGCTGATGATATCTAAATACTGTCTCGTCCATCTGTGTATAGCAGTCAGTTAAAGCAGATGTAAGTTTATACTGAGTTCTCTGCAAAGGTAAAAAGTTTGGGCTGCAGGAATATTTGTTGGTGAACTGTCTCTATTCATATCATTCTTGTCTTCGTCCTCTTTTTTTAAAGGAAAAGTTCCACATCACAAACTGTCCTCCTCCTTTTCTACTCCTAATGTCAAACAGAAATACTGGCAACTTCAAATTAGAGACATTTATTTTGTACACAAAGAAAGAAACATTCAGAATTAAAGACACAACATTTTCAAAACAATGCTCACAGCATTTACAGTTTCCAGGTCATATTTGATATTTGAATATCTCACATAAGAGTGGAGCATGTATAATTATCGCATATCAATAAATAAAATGAATAATAAATATTTCTTTAACCGTTAAAGAAATTAGGTTTAAGTCGGGGTTAGGGTAGGGGTTTGGTTGCATATGTGTGTGTGTGTGTGTGTGTGTGTGTGTGTTTGTGTGTGTGTGTGTGTGTGTGTTTGTAGATTAATGAGTAGAAAGCAGGTAGTTCTGCAGACGAGGTGGTAGAGGCAGTTTGTGAGTTTGATTCTGCCTCTGTTCCCCTAAAAACTGACGAATGGACAGTCCACATAGAGCCATCAGGGCAGGAGGGTCACCTGAGAATGGAAGAAAAGGAAACATTTTACAGGATGAGTTTCGTAAGAACCAAGTTACACCATGATTGTGTCTCTGTTGTTGCTGTAGTAACTGTTTTTATGATGACTGGACTCACGTGTGGCCCCGTTCAGGTAGCGCAGTCGTATGCTGGCCCCCCCTCTCACGCTGCTCACCGCTGGGAACAGCTCAACCCCACGAGGAAGGTCTTTAAACGCCTCGCCGAGGAAGATGCCATCCACAACGAACCCCAGGGTCCGGGCATCGGTGTCCAGGACCAGCAGGACCCGCTCCGGGATGGGGAGAGGGGCCACCACCGGATCTTCTTTGTCGGAAGTGTGTGGCTTCAAATCAGAGGGACACCTCCTCATCTTCTCTGGGTAAAGTCCCACACTGTGTCCACCATGCCAGAGCTGATTGGTTTTGAGTTCCCAGCCCCAGGACAGTTCATCCCCACCCACCAGGACGTTGTACCCCGCGGCCTGCAGAGGACAGTCCCGCCTGGAGACGCCCATGACGGCGTGACTCCCTCTGTGGTCCGGGTTCCACAGCACCTCCCAGACGTGGAGGCCGCCTGTCACCCCCACCTCCGCTCTCACCCCGTCGCTGCTCAGCTCCACGGGCCAACGCGTGACCTGCTGCTTGCAGGCGGAGAGCCAGAGGTGAGGAGAGCGGTGGACTGAGCTCCAGTGGGAGCGGCTGTCTCCCGGGAGGACGGGGGAAAAGGTCAGGGTGATGGCGAGGCGAGACGAGGTGGGGACGGAGAGGGGAGGGAAGGCTGAGGAAGAGGAGGGCGGGCTGTGAGTTGCTCTGCTGCACAGCAGAGCAGACAGGGAGAGACCCATCGGTGCAAAGAGTCGACAGAGACGGAGGATTACTGCTGAGTGTTGGCAGGGAAGAACTGGGGAGAAACCAAACATTAATTTATAAACAAAAAATTCAAATCCCTTCTATAAAAGTTCTGTTGGTGAACTTATTTTAGTTTGATTTATTTATGGTAACCAAATTGTGCTGGATTGGTGCTAAAATAACTTTAAAACATTCAAATTCAAAAGTCTGACATCTGCTAAGTGATCATTTTATTCATACATGTAAAGATAAAGTACAGAAGAGTTTCACCTAAAATCGAGTTAGAGAGTGGAGTGCAGCAGAGTAGTGGGAGGTGGGGTAGAGTCAAAATGACTGAAAACCAGTGGAAAGTATATTGTGGTGGTGTGGTAGAATCAGGTTGAATAGAGAAAAACATGTAGGAATCAAATAAGAGTGGTGGGAAATAACCAGTACGAAGAAGTAGAGTTGAAAGAATTAGGAACTCATTGACCATAATTGACCTTAATTAACTTTTAACGTTTGAACAAAAATGTACATTCATAATGAAATATTTCTTCCAACCGATTATTGATTTAATTCATATGGGCCAGTAAAACAGGTCCTCATATCTTTTACTTAAGAAACAGCACTTATATCACTCTGTCGTAATTCTTCATTAAAGGTTTTATGTGGAAAAAAATGATACAAAATCCACTGTTCAGAAAAAAACAAATCAATGCTCTTTGTGGATTACAAATGTTTTAGCATCAAAGCAGTATTTAAAAATTCAATGTATTTTATGTATCTTTATATACACAGGTTTAAATCTACAGGTCTTTAAATCACAATAAAGTTATCCCTCTGTGTTAAATGATCTCTACTGAGATGAGCTAGAATAGAGAAATGTATCAATAAGTCAGAATAGACATCAGGTCATTAAAGAAACAATAAAAGGTTTATAAATCTGTTTCCTCGTGTCTCACCTGCCGATCAGATGAATCCTTCCCTGCGGTGCTTTGAGAGGAGCTGACATCTTCTCTCTGTGAGGATCAGAGTTATTAGACTCTTATCATCAGGCTCTTACTTCTTATCTGTGCTCGGTAACGCCACCATGCGGGGTGACGACCTCCGTGACGGGGACAGCTCAGTCCATCACTCCAGACTGACGCCATCCAGAGACGCGGACACAAGGACGACAGGTTCCATGACGCGTTACAGTGTACATAAACAAATGGAGGTTCCATCCAGAATCTGTCTCTATCTCATCTCGGTCTTCACTCTCCGCTCGTTCCACTCTTATCGCGTTCTGCAGTGAACAAAAACAAAAATGGCGAAACACAAGAAGAGAATCAAACTCGGGCTTTTTATCAGTAAGAAGATGAAAACACAGTAGAACCCGAAGCGGCTCATTATTCCACAGAGCGCATGCGCCGCAGGAGAAGCCCTGCACCATGACTGACAGGCAACATTAAAGGGATAGTTCACCCAAATACTGACAATTCACTCATCAGCCAGTCACCACTGTGCCAATGGAGGGGTTGGTGAAGGGTTCACAAAACACTGCTGGAGCTTTAGGGGTAAACAGCGTTCCAGCCAAATCCAATACAATTTAAGTAAATGGTTTTTCAAATGAAAAAAAAAAAAAACAACAGAAAGAAACATAAAATGCTCCTGTGGTGTCATCTAAGCGCTGTTAGCCCCGACAGTCATACACGACTAGAAACATTGTCATTTACACCAGGTTTTTAACCTAAATGCCGCGTGTGGATCACAGCCCTCGTTTTTTCTGGTAGATTGGATTTAATTAGTTGATGCTAAGATTGACTCATGAGCGGATGTATTTGAAGGATGTGTGTGTCCCCTGATCTCTACTGCACAGACCCCAAATGTGCAAGATGGTGGTGTTCATCTCCAGGATGTGTTGATTTAATTTCTTAATAGTATTGAGAAACTAAATACCCAATAGCTGACCCAGAAGGAAACATGAAACATATTTCTGACAAGTTTAAATAAAGACATGTTCTGTCAATCAGTTAATTGAATAATTTAATTTAGTTTCAGTTAAAAAATGTGTTTATTCAAACTTGAATTAAAGACAGAGGCTTAAGGTGTGCTCAAAAGCTGATTTATTTATTAATTTGGGGCCTCATGGTGGCCAAGAGGTTATAAACAATATGATCCCAGTTACGAAGCACTGACAGTAATTCTTTAACTGGCACCCTCCCATATCTGTAACATTAAAACCTGTGAACCTCCACAGAGCACATGATATGAGCACAATCACAGTCGGTCCCTGTTAAGAAATTAAATTAGTGTAAGGAAACAAGTCTGTGTGACATTGAAGACAACCCATGCAACCCTCAAGATAAGATATTCCACCTTCCCTATTTATTTTGCTAATGCGTATTAAACAAGGCTAATGCATCCAATCTGTTTTGTCTTGTTGAGGCCACAGTACTGCAGCACTCTCTTCTTGCCTGTAAGACAGTCCTAAGGGCCTCAAAATTTGATATAGTAGAAAGTGGGTCAAATCATGTTGTATTTTGCAGGGAGGTACAGAGAAATCAGTGATTTGAATTTGGTCTGGCTTTTTAATCTTTAAACTACTCAGTTGTATTAATTTCACAGTCATACGTGGGGAATATTAGATTATATTAGGATTTTAAAAATCAACACACCCAGACACATTCACTTCATTCACTGGATTGAATCAGACTTCTTTTGACTTCTTGAATCTGCTTTGTATTTTAAACCTGATGGACGAGTTGACTGTTGAGGCAGATACTTGACGTTATGTCACAAATGCTTCACATACTCTTAGGGTTGTTTAATGTCAACACATACTTTAACTCGTTGGCACTTCCAGGTGACTTGGAATTCAACCCTCCCCAGTCTGGGTTTACAAGATGCCAGCCATTCATAGCAAGTAGAATCACTTCCTCAAACCTTTCAAACCATTTTTAAACTATAACATTTGTGAATCACAAGCAAATTCAAGTGAATGACAATAAATGGCCTTCCTCAGTTAAGTCATACCATTGAATCATCGTGATTTGTATAGTGCAAAAGAAAAACTTAATATTTTCCACTTCCCCCAAATTTCACAGAAAAACTATCCTAAAAGCTTATTTTCTGATACATTGATATCAAAATACAACTACTCCCGAAGATTTACAACAAGTCACTCACTGCTTAAATCTTGTTTACCCAAAGAACTGAGTGATTTACTCCACATGACCTCGTTTCCTCTGTGCCATTTTGATTATGAATACAAATATTTCAGCTGACAGATGTAATCTTAACCCGTTGGCACCAACTCCCGACCTGGAGTAAAAACAGAAAACACAGACTCAGATATTACCGACTTTAAAACACAATTATTTGTTAACTGGTAGACTTTTGCAATAACGAGTAGCAAGTTTGACTTGAATTAAGATTTTAAAAGAATGAAAGTATTTTTTTACTGATACGCACAATATGTATGATATGTTTGTTACTCCCTAACAAATATTAGTTCTTAAACCAACCCAAAATCACTCTGGTCACAGATTTCAACATTTATCTCTACACAGTTTTTGTCCTCGCTGCTGATATTGAATATTCTTTATACATTTCTTGTTCATTCAGTGCTGTCTCTCACCAGTAGCGTTCCTCTTGTAGTAAATCCCCCCAGCAATTAAAACAACAAGACCCAGCAGCAGCCCTGCAGTCCCAACAGCGAACTTTTTCTTCTCGGACTCAGAAATGGGGTCTGAAAACACATTTCCCACAAACACACATTTACAGTCTGTACAAGCCTTATACATTGAATGTATTTGTTTTTGGTCATTCATAATGTTGAAGACGTTTTGCTCTGGGGACATTAAAGTTAGTCCAATCCTCCCCTGCCTCTCTCTTACCCCAGTCATAAAGTTGTGGATCCTTAAAGCTGGCGTGCTCCACCATACAGGTGATTTTCTCTCCCAGTCTGGGCGTATACTCCAGATAGGAGTGAATGTGGTAGAGCCAGTTCCCGTTGGCCAACTCGTCAGTGGACGTCACATCAGATGTTGTCTTCTTTCCGTCCCTCAGCCATGTCACTCGGATATGTTTGGGATAAAAGTTGTACACGTTGCAGACAAGGACTCTTGGATGTCTGCCGCTGTCTGCCTCAACTGAACTCAGTCTGACATAGGGCTTGACTGAAGGAAACACCCACAGATCTTTAATCAATCGTCTCGTTATGCAGGGAAGAGCAGGGTAACACATTGGGATTCAGGGTTGAACTAATTACTGTGTTAGTTAGAACATAAAGAACATTGTTAAATAGTTACTGGTTAATGTCTTAGAGAAAATACATAATTTTCAAGTTAAGTTATTAACTAATCCCTGATCCACAATTAGTGCAAAATTGTGATTGAAATACAATTCGACATTGAAATTATAATTTTTGTGTCTTATTCTTCACACTAAATAGGTCACATAGGAGCAGGTTAACATCACTACTGCTGAGCAGGTCGTGTTTTTTAGAGATAAAGCTAAAAACAGCTGTCAATGAAAACCTTAATAGTCAGATTGCGAGATGGAAAGGCCACCAAATGAGCTCAAAAAAACTCCTTAAGGCTAAAAAACTCCTGAGGATTAACTGCCATTTCAGCTGATGTGGAAATACCAAGAATATTTCTGCTTTTATAGTTTCTCCTTTTTATGTGTGCACAATGAAAGTCAAAGCGCTGCATTTATTGTAGTATTTAGTGAGGTTATCATAAGTAGACACTTCCCCTTCTGTCTGAATACGATTTACTCTGATGCACAGCTATTTCTAACATGCACTCAGGTCACGAAAAAAAACAACAACTTTATTTTACAAAAAAGTTCACATTTTGTGCCTCTAAGTGTCACTGCTGTTTGTAGAATTGATTCTTGAAACACAAAGTTGTTATTCTCAAATTACCTGGTTTTGAAAGTAATTCCAGTTTTGGTAAGTGGCTTCTGCATTTCTCAATATCCTTTTTCTTTTGTTCCAAAGAAGGTCGGTCGTTAAGGTATTCTACAACTTCCTTCGCGTATTCAACGTAGCTGGTATATTTTCCAAAGGAGCTGTTGTACTGGGCAATAAGCCTCTTATTAAAGTAGAATTGTTCCAGATACACACATTCATGCTTGGATATAGGTTGGCAGCGAATTAACCCATACATGAAGAAAGCATCTGCAACATAAAGGCAGTAATCATTAGATAAGGCAGAGAGTTACTTGTTCTATATCAAAGACCGAAATTGCCAAATTAATCATAAATAAATAAAACAACAAATGAAACAAAATATAAAGTTGGGTGAGGGTAAGTGTAATTTAGCCTATGTATTGCTATATGTAGTTGTCAATGTTACTCCACATTTAATTATTCCTCACTAACATAAAATTAAAGAAATACATAAATGAGTAAATGTAAAAATAAAGAAATGAGTGTAAAATAACAAATTATTACACAAATGCAGAAATACATAAAAAACTTTTTGGGGGATTATTTTACTCAAAGAAATGGTACATGTTACATGTTTAATTATTTATTATTTATTTTTTAAATTTTGGCAATTTCGGTCCTACACAGGTCTCGTCCCTGACACATTCTTGCAGACAGTGTTTTGTAATTCATAACAAAACAATAATAAGAATAATCTTTTAAAATTGTATTGCTGTTTAGAACAGTTTCATACATTTTTAAGAAACCTGACAGTGGTGGAAATGAACAAGTTGGCCAGGAACGGGTGGTCAGGTACTGAATTTAAGATGATTCCCAGGTATAGTTGAACTTTACTTTAGTGTTTTAATTTTATTCTTTACTTTATCTGTAAACTACAGTTGTAAAGTCGTGCAGACTTTGATGCATTCACGGGCTTTGAAGTCTGAGTGGGAAAAAAACCTGGACGTCGTCAGGAACCCGATTCTTCTGAGACCCCGTTAACTCAAAAATAATACTGGAGTGATCCGGTACGTGATTCGGTTTAATCTATTATAAGTCCAGGTTTTTATTGTGTTAAATAATACTATTAGTACCTAAGTTCAAAAGCTTAATAACCTGCAATAAACAGGAAGTTCAACTACCTGCTGGAGCCAATTCAATATAATTAGGTCACTTTCAGGTAATTTCCCTGAACACCTTTCAGCAGTTCAGGATTCGTATCAAAATTCAGCTTTGAACTACAACAACATAACTAAACCTTGATAGAATCAATGTTACTCACCTGCAATCGGAAACAACAGGAGTACGCACAGAAGTGAAGAGAAGCTGCGAGCATGCATGATATCAAGTCATAAAGAAGTTGAAAGTAAATCTAGTCTCATACTAGAAACATGAGGAAGTGAAATTGCTGCACTGGGACCGCCCAGTTTTGTATATTTACTGTCAACAGGTGTGGTGCAAATGGAGCCACCTGTTATTATGTATCTATGGTAATCTTGACCTTTGTATTGATAGATTAGTCAAATAATTCTGAAAGTGAGAATGGACATTTTTGAATGTTTTGTCAGAATCTGTTCATGACTTTTTTTAAGCTTTTGCCAAATATAAAAAAGTACATACAGTGGATATTACTGTTTCATAACCCGCAAGAATTCCCCACAATGAACCTGGTGAAGGATCATTTGTGTTGAAAGTGAAAAATAGAAGTGTGAAATTTTTTGCATTGTAAATAGGAACATTAGTGAAAAGACCAATCTGCAGTCAAGCCCAGATAATTTATTACTGTCCCACAGCACCTATTGTGTGTTTTTGATCATTTCCTTCCCTCTCGTTGAACCATGTCCACATCTACGTGTCGTTCAGGTCCAGAGAACCGACAACTTCTGTTAATTTACACTTCGGTCTTCCTCATTTGAACTTATAGAGTGTTTCGTAACTGAATTTGGAATTGTGTGGAGGAACAAACGGTCTGAGCAAATTAATAAAAACTCGCATAATCACATACAGTGTCAAGTTTATTGGAATCGCAAATACATTTTCAAATATTGCAATTACACACTCACTCACTTTCAATGCCATTAAAAATGTTAAACAATATAAATTCAAGCGACGGGATTCAAACTCAAGTTTTTATGTAGTTTTGCCTGTTGAGAAGTTCTACTTTTAACATAAAGGATAAAAATGCAGTTTCTGGTGACCTACAGTATATTTCTGCATTTGGACCTGTATGAACTGACTCAATATTTTGTAGCTAGTCTAGGACAAATTAAATTAAACTTATGAGTTCATCATATATTTGCATGTAGAGTTTAAGATGTAAAGTAATCAAGTTATCAGATAAATGTTTTGGTGTAAAATTCGTAATATTCCGCTCTGAAATATACAGAAGTAGAGATATACAGTGAGAAAAAAATACAGTATCTTTGAAGAATGAGAAATTAGTATCCATGATGTCCTTTGACAAACAGAAATGTACCAGCTGCTACCCCCAATAAGCCAAGAGTCAGGCCGACTCCACAGAAAACATCTGCGCCATGACTTTGATGACTAGAATCAGCTTCTGTAAAGGAAAGTGAGAAAATATTCATCATTTCAGACACAAGAAAGTAATTTCGAGCAAATAATTGAATCACTTTTATACAAGATTGCACAGTCACCCCAGATTCTTGTTTTAGGCCTCTTGAGAGCCGAGTGCTCCACAGTGCAACTGTAAATGTCCCCCTCGCTCGGTGTGAAGGTCAAGGTGGAGAACATGTGGAAGGTCTGATCACTGTTAGGGTAATATCGACTGAGTGACACCCCCTCCGACACCGGATGATCATTTTTAGTCCAGCTGACTTCGATGTAAGGTGGAAAAAAATTATTCACGAAGCAGATGAGGCTGTTTTCAGCTCCTAACTGAACGTCCTCCGCAGGGTAGATGATACTCTCAGGGGGATCTTAAGTGGGTTCAAAACAAATCAAATCAGCAGTTTTCTGGATCACTTCATTACAAAAATCAATGTTAATTTTTTTTTTTTTTCAACCAGTAAATCCCTTACCTTTCTCTTCTGATGGATTTTTCTCCCCTGCTATGCAGAATGCAAGAACTACTTTACACGCATTCCGTCCTCTGCTGATAATTTTAGGATTAAGTAAGTCAATAATTAATTCTGTTGGGTCCGGCACAATAAATGTGGGCACGGTGTATACAAACTCCTTTCTGTCAAAATCTATGTACACAATCTCTTCACCATCAAATTCTTCATGAATCTGAGTGCTACCATTTTCAAAGCAGCCCACAACAGTGACAGCTTCATGGGCAACTGAAAAAGAAAGTGAGAAAGAGGAAAAGTATTGCTATAAAGTTACACTTAGGAAAAAGCTCCAGTGTAGATTCTGTTTAAAGTGGCTTCTTCTTTAAAGGCATTTTTATTTGCAACAAAAGTTTAAAGTAAAACCTCAGCAATTAATGTTTCCACAACTCTACTATTAATCTTGTAAGATAAGAACAGAGGAGTAAATTCGTTCTTACTTTGTGAACAGGTGCAGAAGTTGTTGAGCCTCAGGATTATAACAGCAGAGCAGAGAGCAGAGAGGGAGAACGCCATCGTTGAAGACTCTCGGCAAGAAACGACTTTCAATCTTTATTCCTGTTTCCTGTAAGCGCCTTCCAACACAATAATATGTAGCAGATCACGTGATAAACAAAGTTGCCAGAGGAAGTAATTGAGTGCTGGTGGCCAAATAGGGAGGCCGGTGCCCAAAGGTAGGCTGGTCTACCAAGAGACTACCCCTTTTACAGACAGGTGTGTCTAACAAGCACATCCCTTGTTAAAGGGATAGTTCATCGAATAATGAAAACTTGAAACTTGGTCATTAACACCAGGTTTCTAGCCTAAATGTCCTAAATGTATATATTAAGGCTAAAAACATGGTGAAAA
The DNA here is from genome assembly GCF_949316205.1 of Platichthys flesus. Classification (NCBI taxonomy): domain Eukaryota; kingdom Metazoa; phylum Chordata; class Actinopteri; order Pleuronectiformes; family Pleuronectidae; genus Platichthys; species Platichthys flesus. The sequence goes on from NC_084955.1 coordinate 15,855,327, forward strand.
GGACACCACAGGAACAGTATGGCTTCAACACTGTTTACCCCTGAAACTCCAAAATTGTGTGTGGACTCAAACACATTCACCCAACCCTCCATCGGCATAGAGGTGAGTAGATAATGATTGAATTTACATTTTTGGGTGAACTGTCCCTTTAAGACCTGGCCATGCTGGTATGTGTCTGCTGTGGCTACACGTGACAGAGAATCCCAAATCTAAAAGAGTGCATTGTTGTTTTGTGTGTAGCCTTTACAATTTGCGATCAAGGAGATCCTTAGAAATACCAACATGTAAACAAAACAGTCGATTCAAAATCCTTTTTTTTATTACTGTTACAATGTTGGTAGAAAAAAATCTTTTTTAAAGAAAACAGAAACTGACTGGCCTATGACTGAAAAAAATAACCCAAATCTCTGTGTCAAGATTGTGGATCTGTGGTGAATCAACACAAACCTAAAGTTGTTCAAAATCTTCAATATTTTTTATATTTCCTTACATTTAAGTATTATTATCCTTACACATTGCATGTTACTTATTATTACTTACTGATGTTTATTTTTGACTGTTGCTGCTGTAATAGTGCAATTTTCCCCATTGAGGGACTAATACATAAATCATTATCTTATCTTATTTTATCAAAATGATTTGACAATTAAACAATATATCAACTCTCAGTGCCCTTAAGTCCCGATTTATTATTATTATTATTTATTATAATAATATAAAACAATCATCAAGTGCATGGGCTCCTTCCTTGTGTGTTGACTATATAAATTAAAAGTTGAAAGAAACTGTCCTCTGGCCGGCAGGTGGCGCTGAGGGTCCGCGGATGTCAGCGGTGCTGCGTGTGGAGGAAGCCGCCTGTTGGTGCTGTTTCTCTGGCCTGAGGCTCAGAGGAGCGGGGCCGTCCTCCTCCATGACTCTGGACAGTCGATGAAAAAATCAACCGAGCGGCCAAAGGGCTAGTGATGCACGACAGCACCGAGCACACTGCGCTCTTCCCCGGCGTGAAACACCCAGGAAAGCTGCGGCTGCCGGACATGGGGCGGGACCTTCTTTGTGGAATTAACCGTGTGTGCGCCCATGTGTCCGGTCAGTGACTTTGGAAAAAGCCGGAGATTTGGTTTCTACTTAGTTTTTTTCATTTAACCTGCGTTCACACACATCTGCAGCGATGCGGGCTGCGGACCGGAGCCGCGCCGGAGCCGCGCTGGTTCTCTGCCTTGTGGGATACCTCGCCTCCCAAGCAGCCGCCAAAACGCTACCGGAGGACTCGGCCACCGAAGGTAAAAGTGTGTTTTCACACGTTGCCCTGGAAAAGGCTGTTAGCGGCGGCTAATGGTGCCGCTAGCTGCTGGGATGCTGATGTGACCTGAACGTAGCTTAGCGTTAGCGGGTTAGCCCCACACACACACATACAGACAGAGGGAACAGGAGGACGTACCACCTCTCAAGGGTTTGTATTAAAACCTGTCTTCATACACCTGGACAATATTTCAAAACCAATAGGGGCTGTTGGTTTAGTTACTGTAGTTCAACGTGTTGTTAGTGAGTGAGCACATCCTGGTGTCGAGGAGCAGCTGCTGGGATTTGTCTTCTTTTTAGCTGTTGTGTTTCAGTAAACACACTTTCTCTCTCTCTCTATCCAACAAGCATCACTGGTCAACATCTACAGGACATGTGAACTGCATCTGGTCTGCAGAGCTTGCACTGTTTATCATGTTGGCCTGATGCATTTGGGATTCAAGGTGTTTTTTATAATAATAATAATATAACAATAAGTTTGTTTATATGGCACTTATTTTGACAGCAAAGCCAGAAAATTAAGGATGAGAGAAATAACAATCAGCAGGAAGCAAAGTGACAAGGAGGCCAGGCAACCACGTTTAGGTGGTGTTCAAATCAGCAGTAATATGACAGTAAAAATAAATGAGACAAAGTAAAATGAAAAGGTGAAAAAACCTAACCCTAACCAGGTAGGTTGTTTCAATACCAATAAGTAGTCCAATATATGTTTGATATATTGCTTAAACATTGTGAAACGTGAGGATGAATAACACATAATTTGATCTACCTCAGATTTGAAAAATAAAATGTTTTTAATTAAAGAAAAGTTGAAAAGCTCAACCTTCTCTATGGAGCAAATGGAGACTTTACACTGATAATAAACAATAATGGGACCTTTAATGACTCATACAATTTCTATCTTGTTCAAATTTGTGAGGATTATAAGTGGTACTTAAATTATTGTTTTCCATCATCTTTAATTTGGGGTATTGATCATCTGATTTATAAGAAGTCATTGTATAGTTACCAATGCGTTTTGGGGTTCCTGATGTTTTATATACCATATAGACTTTTGAGGGACAAACAATCCCAACAAAAAGTAATGGCTTCTAAAAATAAGTTGCAACCACAAAATGCACTAAACATGACAACTTAAGTTAGAAATAAAGTACGATGACAAGGGCGTTGTGATGAAAACAGAGATGTGATAAGTGAGCATGTTGTCTTCCCCTCGGTGAGGTCTGCACACCAACTTTTTGAAGATCTGAGCGGGTCTGTTTTCAGAGGGTATCCTGTCACCGCAGCAGCAGACACATGCAGCGTTTCATAGCCACCACGAATCAGGATAATCTGCAGGAATCTCCTTCGGTCAATCGCTTGAAAGACGCCTCTGTCGAGAGGAGCTGCTGAAGTGGAACCACATCTGTTTTATCCATCACTATATCTCTCAGTCACAAGCTCTCATACTCTGCCGTCTGTCTTCGCCTTCATTTTTGGCCGACCCACATTTTGTCCTCGCGCCCGCAACTGTGTTTACAGTGGGAGTATGAATGTAAACATGGAGTAACTGTCTCTGTAAATTGGCCAGAGTTGGAAAATACAACAATGAGCACCTATTGTCTCTAAAGTTAACTTGGCTACTTAGTCCCTTACTTAGTTTTATCATTTATAAGAAGTTCATGACTTTTTGAAGCAGTTAATGTCTTGAGGCTTGTCATCAGGCATGATAATCAGCTAGATACACTAGAACCTCTGTGTAATGTTGAAAAAACCAAACAAGGTATAATTTCTGGAGAATCCATGAGATTGCAATGTTTTGAAGTCCGTCTGCCTGCTCCCTATTTTCCATTTCTTTCTCTCCACTCCCCTAGTCTGCCCCAGAGTGACCTTCACTTGTTCCCAAGAGAAGGGGGGGGGGGGGTGTTCGGGTCGATACTGAGGATTTCTCCTGGTCTGTCCAGCAGACTGTATGGATGACTGGAGCCAGACAGACAATCTACCCGCAGATATAGATCTCACTCGCATTACTGCTGCCCATAATAGGCATGGCGTTGCCTCTCCAACAGGCAAACATTTGCTGAAGCTGTGCAAGGGCTGCCGGGAAGCAGACCAATCAAATCACATTGTCATCAGCTAGCCTGGCTTAATTTTAATCATGAGATGCTGGTGTAAAGGGCCAGCGGCAGCCCACTTTGACCAGGATCCAGCAGGTCACGAGAAGGCACTGAGTTTAGGGGCCGTGTCCACTTGCTCCTTAGCCCAAGAGCCGAACAGCAGAACCACTAATGTTAAACAGAGCGGTATATAGACTGGAGTTAACTGAGGTAAGATGGAGAGCGTCCACTTGTTCTTAAGCCTGGTGATGTAACCTAATTGCCGACTCCCCTGCTGAGTTAATGGAATTGACCACTGCTATCTAATCTTGCTTTTAATCCAGGTGAGGGAAAATAGCAGGCCGAGCGCCTATTGATAGCTTTTGATAGCTATTGATATTGTTTGTGATTGGCAGCGCTTTAACAAACAGTTGTGCGTCCTCTTTTCTGTTGCCTCATTTTGCCTATGCAACTGTTTCTTGCTGTGACACGTTCAGGAGTCCCGTCCCTTGTTCCTGCCGATGATTCATACTATGCCTGTTCACATCTATTTTTATCCGTCAGACCGTCACATTGCAAATCAGACGTTTGATAGTCATATGAATGGTAAACAAATGGCTCCAGTCATTGGGTTTTTTCTTCTGCTGCGGCTGAACGAGTTATTAAATCCAGAAGCATAAACAACAGACTGTTGGCGCCTTAGGTTTATAAGGCATGCGTGATTGTAGTTCTCGCAACGCTGAACTGGATGGCTTTGTTTTTGTGGTGCTCAAAATGATGAATTGATTGTTTGCTCGACAGCAGGGATGGATCATGTTGTCTTTAAGTGCCCGACCCATTCTTCCATCATAGGGCCAACCCTTACACCAATTGTACTTTATATGCTGTGTGTACATAAATAATTTTAGATAAGGGAAATAATGGGCTTGTCTTTAACTTTCCAATAATGTATTTCACAAACAACGCAGCAATTAACCGTGAAGACATTGCTTGAGTCTGCACCACTGTCTGCTCTGTGATGTGTTCTCTGCTCCATGTGCTGCAAGCAGTGCTGACAGTATTGTAAACAGTGGGGTCTGAGCGTGTGCTGCTAGATAAACTATATGAGGATGCTATTGCTAAATGACCCCAAGCACGTTCTTCTACATTGTAAGGTTTGTGTTGGACAACATGTGTCAATAAATCTGTGATGGTCCGATACCGGCTAGCGGACACTGGTTGATCTAATCTTGTGAAATTGCAGTTTGTGGGATGGTAAAATACAGAAAATGCTTTGTTTATCGTTTTCTAATTGATTTACTTCATTACTCAAACAACTATCTAGTGTTATTTTATTCCAGACTCCCCCAGTGCAGTGTGTCTGTTTCTTTGTCACATGATTTCTGGCTCCTCTCGTGCTCAACCTTGTGTTTCGGCCTCAGATGGTGTACTCTGAATCGTAATCACAATATCCTAAAACTAAACTGGTACTCAGTTGTAGATCACTGGGATATTCTCCACGACGGCGCATGCAATGTATTTCTAATGATCAAATCTTGGGAGTAACTGCTGATTCGAGGAAATTTAATAGCATTCAGTGTTTTGTTCATCATCAGTTTTAAATTTAAAACAAAGGGATTTTTAATCCAATTAAAAATGAAAGCAGTTAGTTAAATCAATATGCTGCTTAAAAGTGAAAGCTAGTATAAAAAAGTATTTACATAATAAGAAGCAGATTTCTAATGTTGAACTGTTCAAAGTGAAGAAGACTTGAAATTAGGACTTGAAATTGTTTTTGTAAGTATTTCTCAGAAACTCCATGTCAGTTTATTTCATATTTTCACTTTTCCCAACTTCTTAAAAACTCTGTAGATACAAGAAACTCAATAACTGTAGCAACTGACACTTTCTCTGTTTCCCTTATTATCAGCTCCTGACTGAACAGGCTGTTCTTGGACATATCTGTGTAATTCAGAGCTAATACCTGCTACTATTTGGCTAGACTGCAACAGCGAGGTCATCCCCTGAAATGCAAATGCTAGTGGCCGAGTGATGGAGTTACACCACTGTTTGGCCAGCTGAGTTATGGAGTTCCCTCATTGGCTATAATGATATTGCCTACTTTACATAAAAACTGACATTTTTAGCTGTTTACTTTAGAGTTGTTTCAGATTCTTGTGCCACATTAGTAATCTGCTCTGGGACAAGTGGACCTCTTGGAACAGTTCTACTTTCTCTGATGATAGAAACTCTTCCTGGTTCACAAATTCTCCTTCTGTGTAAGTGTATGAGCTATCACATATAACATAATATAGTTAGCATATGATGGTAGAATTTAAATCGTCTAGGAATCATAAAACACCTTTTCTTCTTTTACAGCTTGTAAACTGTGTGTTTGATTAATTTCATTATATCATATTTTCACTGGCATCACTTTCACCTCCATTAACTTGCTACTGATTTTAATGAGCAGCAAGCACTAGTGGAACTACACCTTTAATGCTCAGTGTTGTGTATAAGCAAGATTTCCACTTAGCCTTGTGTGCAGAAAGCATCTGTCTCTCCCCCCCCCCCCCCCCCCCTGTTTGGAAGAACACCAAAGCCCTTCACACACCCAGTGGAGGCCGGCCATTCCATGCATTTCCAGTTTATCACAGCTCACTTTCACGAGGGTAGAAATGCTTCTTCTCCGTCTAGCTTCTGATTTATACATGACCATGACTTAACTCAGGTTGAAGTGGGGCTGATAAACAGACACACACCGGTCCTTTTTCCTCACTGCTTCCTCCTCTCATGTATTTCCACTCTCATACAAACACACCAGCACCCTGCTGCTTTGACTGCTGTTGTCCGAGATAATTGGTCTGAGATTGCAGCGTCGGTCAGGCTGAACTCTCTTTGATGCCGTTATCCTCCATATGGTACTTCTACTCACAAAAAAATTCTGAGAAGCAGCTATGGAGTTACTGGTTTAGCTGCAGAATCAAAGTCTTTCCTCATTATTCAGGCCAACCATCTTCTCCCCAGTGGGTCGGAGCACAGAGAAGACTCTGAGCTTGTTTAACAATGATGTCACCACAGTACTGATTTATTGGATGAGGACTGGGAGGGGACTGTTGCATTTGAGTGTGCATGTCTGGAGTCTCCCAGGGGAGATCTTCTAAAGTGAGCACAGCTGGTACCCCTAAGAACATATCAGTGGGAGTGGGACAGGAAGTGAGGTCAGGGTCTCTCAAGCGCACACACACCAGCTCCTCATGCAGTGGGGAGTTTCTGTCAAGGGGAAATCCAGCTTTAGTTTTCTCTGCTATGACAGTAATAAAGAGGAGGAATGAAGTGAAGGGTCAGAGTGCATCTTTACACCAGACCTTTTAGGGTAATGATGTGTTTCGTTTGCGGCCGACACGTCGCTTCGCCAAACCTCACTGCCTACAGAACACAACATAACATCCTGCCAGGCAAACGTATCATTTTGTGCAACGCTCAGTTTTTTAGGTGGAGCCTGCACTCGGGCTGAACTCTTACCAGATATTGTCAGAGTGGTTCCTCGCTTACCGCAGGATCTCTGTGTGGGGGGAAGGGGATTAGCCTTGCCAGCGGTATGTATGTGTTAGCGCGTGTGTCACGGAGGGTGGGGTTACACGAAAGAGGTACAACCAAATTCAGTGAGTATGGGGGAGGTGGGTATGTTTAGGTCAAGGGAGATGGAGGTGACTACTCTTTCAGCCTTAATTGATAGGTTACCATGGGTCAGTCGGCAGTCAATCATAAACGGGGAGCACAAATGTCATGCGTCCAGGAACAGAAGCGGCATGGGCCTTGGTTGTTCTTGAATAATAATGTTTTTGTACCAGGTTTGTTTTTTTCATACCTTGGGGATATGAGGCAGAAATAGATGGCTTGTTTGTTTTTCAGCTTGTGATGATCATCGGCAGCGCCAGTGAGCTGCCAGTTTCTTTACAAAACTACTTTTGGCTTCGCAGGGTGGTTAGTAGGGTTAGGATTAGTAGATGCATTGTTTGGCACTGCAATGTTAGGAAGTCTCAAACAAAAGCTATTCTGAGAGAAATGTAGTGAAATATTTGGATGGATGACAGTGGATTTTGAGTTTTAGTGATTCAAGATACCTGAAATCCCTAATAGTGTCTGAAATTGAGGACCAAATTCTCCCAGATTGATTCCTTCGACACCCCATGTAAAAAAACTACAAACAAATCAGACTCTGAAATTAAATTAAGCAGATTACACAAAGTAGTGTAAACATTTTATCTAAAAACAGCATGTCAGCCTTCTTTTCCTTGGGTTCAGCTATTGTATTGAACCATATTCTGTGACCAGTGTAAAGTCTGGCTCTGTCTTTTTGTTGGTCTCCTGTCTTTTAAGAAAAGTGAGAGGAAGGCCAAGTGCCGTTTATAAATTCCAAGGTGAAGATCAACAGAAGCAGAATGAAGGTCAACATTTTTGCTGACCCGGGCCTTAAATACACACCTTGAAATTATTTTTGAAATTCCACATAAATATGCAGCCGTGTTTTCTATTAATTACCCTAGTGTGTCCTATTTCATAATGGACCTACACAACTTTATTTACACTTAAAAATAGACCTAATGTATTGTTTTAGCCCCATAGCTTTCCTGTTGGTCTGCGTGCAGCAGACGAGTTGTGCAATTCGAAGATATGAGTTGATGACATGTTATGTTTTTTTTTACTTCAGCTAGAACTACCTATTCTATTTGTGTTTTGTCCAAAATGTTAGAAAACTGTTTAAAAGGCCCAAATATATTTTTACTAGTATATTTTACCAGTTTGCTGTCACATGACAAAGAAAGCAGCAACTCCTCACTCTTGTAAAATAACTAAGCCAACTTATGATCCAAACAGTTACAGGTTAATTTTCTGTTGATTGACTTATACATATACATTTATAGTCATAGTTAGTATTTGATTAGCTCTGTTTAAATCATAGCATTATACTGCGTTTGTTGCACTTCTAACAAACAATTTGTTAAACTTTTTGTTTATTAGACCCTTTTGAGTAACCTGTAATTAACGTAGTCCACCGCTCCTCTATGGGCCTTTCTTCAATCAACAGGCAGTCTGAGTAAGACTTTATTTTCCTCATCTCCATTAGAGAAAGTGTCCTGACGCACGGTTGTTTTTCCTCTCTGGTCCAAGGCTTCTTTGACAGAGGGAAATGGTCCATTGTTTTAGAGGGGAAATGCCATGGGCAAGAGTCCAGGAAATGGTCAGATGGCCGTCTATTTGTGATTGGCCGGGATTCGGAATGTCATATCTGTGGATTTAGAGGCAAAGGGCCTGGCACCAAAACAAACCCAGTGAAATAGATGACTGTAATTACAACACCGCTGTGTTTTATGTCTAAACATCACTCCCTGTCATGGTGGCTCTGAATTTATCTGCAGTGTTTTTCCCTCTCCTCGCCAGAACAAACAGATTCTGTGTACGTGGCTCAGTAAACGCTCTGTTTGTTCACAGAGGTGACTCTGAAGGTTCACCTGAGCGATGCCAGCACTCACCAGCCCCTGGGAGGAGCCGCTATCCAGCTCTTCGCCAACCACACGTCTGTAACCACGGAGACCTCATCAGCTGATGGCAACACCTACCTGCGCTTCCCCTACCGCCTCGGGACACCGTTGGTCGTCACTGCAACTAAACAGGGATATGTGCCAAACTCTGTACCCTGGACTCCCTCTAGATTACCTGGTATGTTTGTGTCTGTGTGTTAATGTTTTTCTACGTTTGCGAATGAGAGAGGGATTGCTGGATATTTTAGGACAGATACAGACGGGATGTTATGAAATACCCACATTTAGAATGGCCTTGCTGGCTGGCAGGTTATTGA